>NC_087162.1:25222947-25300447 GCF_035594125.1 Scylla paramamosain | reverse complement strand
AGTGAAGTTATCCACTACCTGAATAAAGACAAGGAGTCACTATCGTGTTTGTCATTATGTCTTCTCTGAATGTCTTGAGGGTTTGTTTTACGTATGATATAATTTTTTTTTTTAGGAACTGATCTCAGCAAGTTTTTTTTTCTTTCCTCTCTCTCTCTCTCTCTCTCTCTCTCTCTCTCTCTCTCTCTCTCTCTCTCTCTCTCTCTCTCTCTCTCTCTCTCTCTCTCTCTAATGTATATATGAGAGTACAAGAACATTGTTTTTACTCGCTCTATTGTACACTTAGTTGAAAAGTTATTTTTTTTTTAATATCGCTCTCTCTCTCTCTCTCTCTCTCTCTCTCTCTCTCTCTCTCTCTCTCTCTCTCTCTCTCTCTCTCTCTCTCTCTCTCTCTCTCTCTCTCTCTCTCTCTCTCATATACACGTGAGAAGCATCCGGAGAGACTGTCAGTAATAGAACCACATAAAAAAAAGAACAATGGATGTATGACACGACCTCGATGGCTGAGACTTGGTGCTGCGTGGCATTAGCTCTATTGGTTCTACTTTGTGGCCTTAGAGGCGCTGCAGTGCTGAGAGAGGCGATGCTGAGTGGCTACTTCATCAGGTGTGAGAGAGGACGAGTGGTTGGCTGTGTGTAGTCTGGAGTGGTGGAGAGTGACTTTTGACGGTACCGAGTGGTTTTCATTGGCGGCCTGAGGTGTGGTGAGTGACAGGAACAGGGGCGACTCAAGGGGCGTGGCTGAGTGGCGGGTGAGTCATGCTCCGTCAGACTCAAGTGTTACCAGATGGAATGCCGAGGAGTGAGTGATAATAACACGTTGATGACTAAGTGTTATTCATGTGATTTTTTTTTTTTTTGAACTGTCGTATTATCTGAGGAAGGTTTGAGAGCAAGGAATTATTAGGTTCTCTTATTATTAGCATGCCTGAAAGTCTTTGTACAATTCAGTATTTTCTTGATAAATGCTATTCGCTATTCAGTGTGTGCGTGTGTGTGTGTGTGTGTGTGTGTGTGTGAAGGAGCATCAAACTCGTATATCATAATCTTCTCACAATCCTTTCTTACGGTTGTTGTTGTTGTTGTTGTTGTTGTTGTTGTTGTTGTTCTCAATTTCTTGCCATTGTGATGTTTTGTTGTTGTTATGTTCTTGTCTTTGTTATATTCTTGTTGTTATTGTTATGTTATTGTCTCTGTTAGGTTGCTGTTATTATGTTCTTTTTTGTTATAATATTAGTTGTTGTTGTTGTTGTTGTTGTTGTTGTTGTTGTTCCTCTTCTTTATGTTTTCCTCCTCCTCCTCCTCCTCCTCCTCCTCCTCCTCCACCTCCTCTCCTCCTTCACCTTCTTGGATCTCTCCATTTGTTTCTATACTTAACAATCGCGTCGCTACACTTCTGTCTCCAACAAAAAATCATATTTACGATTACAATGCAAAATACAACGCCACCTGGAAGCCAACCACGTACTCCACCCATCCTCCCATGCTCCCCTTCCACCTACAGCCCCTCCGTCCCTCTCCCGTCATCTTTACCTCCAGGAACAGGTGGTGGAAGGAGGAAATCATCTGCAACCACCACCACCACCACCACTGCTCCCATCACCACCACCAGTGCACGAGCGAGAGTCAGGGAAGTAATGACACACCTGGATGCCGTGGACAGGTGGGAGGAAGGAAGGGAAGGCAGAGGAGGCAGAGGAGGAGGAGGAGTAGGAGGAGGAGGATGGAGGGAAAAAACCACAAGTAAAAGAAAAAAAACAAAGGCAACAAATGATGATACCGAAGAGTTGTTATCTCCAAAGTAGTACACGAATGTCACACACACACACACACACACACACACACACACACACACACACACAGTAATTATAGAAAATCACAGTTCCGTTTGTGTGTCTGTGTACTTGCAAATCCACCACTTAGAGAGAGAGAGAGAGAGAGAGAGAGAGAGAGAGAGAGAGAGAGAGAGAGAGAGAGAGAGAGAGAGAGAGAGAGAGAGAGAGAGAGAGAGAGAGAGGGTATTTTCAAACATATCTACAACACTATAATTTTGCTCCGTTCATCTCACGTGCTCATCCTCGTCCTCATCCTGTTGCTCCTTTACTCACCTGATCCTCATCAAACCTGCTACTCTCTCTCTCTCTCTCTCTCTCTCTCTCTCTCTCTCTCTCTCTCTCTCTCTCTCTCTCTCTCTCTCTCTCTCTCATACGATCTACAGATTAGACAGGTGTGTGTGTGTGTGTGTGTGTGTGTGTGTGTGTGTGTGTGTGTATGAGAGAGAGAGAGAGAGAGAGAGAGAGAGAGAGAGAGAGAGAGAGAGAGAGAGAGAGAGAGAGAGAGAGAGAGAGAGAAGTGGGTCAAGTCAGATATATGCCAGGGAGATAAAACAAGAGATAGATATGTGGGGAGATAAGCATGAGAGGAGTAATGATGCGGGCGCACACACACACACACACACACACACACACACACACACACACACACACACACACACACACACACACTTTCATCTTAATATACCAATCAACATCTTAACTTCATCTTACATTTGTTTTCTTTTCCTTTCCATTTATCATAGTTATTTTTTTCTTGCCTCTTTCACTCCCTCTCTCTTTACATCCTCATCTCTCCCTTATCAAGTCGCCCTATAATAATTTCTTCCCTTTCATTGCTGCCCTCTTTTTCTCTCCCCTAACTGCTCTTTATCTACCCTTTCCTTCCTTATCAGTTGTGTAAGTATTTCCTTCCCTAACATTCCTCCTTCATTATCCTCCCTCTTCTTCGTCCTTAATTATTCCCCCATAACTTTTCCTTTCTCCTCCTCGAGTCATTCCTTTAATTTCTTACTTTTTTTTTGTCTTCTTTTTAATCCTTCTCTCATCCTACTTTCATTCTTCCCACCTCTCTTTCCTTCTTCTTGCACACCTTCTGTCTGTTCCATCCAAACTTTTCCATTCCCCTCTTTATTTTTCTCTCTTTCCTTCTCATTACTCACTTTGCCTTCTTTCTCCTCATTCTATCCTTCCCTTTCAGCATTTCTCTTAATGGACTTATTCTTATTTCTTCTCTTAATTCCAATCTTTTCTCACCTTTTTCCTCTTCCTCTTCCTACCACATCTCAGTCCTTCTGCTCATTCCTCCCCTTCGATTTCCTTCCTCCCACCAGCCTCAAGAACATAAGAACGTAAGAAAATAAGGGGAGCTGCAAGAAGCCATCAAGCCTACACGTGGCAGTCCCTATATGAAACATACCTACCTATTTTCACCTATCATCCCCATCCATAAATCTGTCCGGTCTTCTTTTAAAGCTCCCTAATGACTCAGCACTAACAAGCTAATTACTGAGTCCATTCCTTTCAGCTACCACTCTGTCTGAGAATCAATTCCTTTCTATCTCTTTCTTATCACTTTTTCCAAACCTGAGCCCACTGTTTCCTGTTCTGTCCTGATTACTAATCCTGAGACCTTTGCTAACTCCACTCTTGTTATATTCCCTATACCACGTAAAACCCTCTATCTTTATTCCTACCTTTTTCTCCCCTGTTTCCTCTTCCCTCCCCTACTCCATCTCAGTCCTTCCTCCCATTCCTTCTCTTCGTTTTTCTTTCTCTCACCAGCCTTCGTACTCCTTCCCAGGCCCTCCCCCTGCCATTCCTCAAGCCCACGCCCTCCGCAGCGCACAGGTGGCCGCGCTGTGGTCAGGTGCTGGTGTTCCTCCGCCTCAAAATGCTGGCAATTGTTGGTGGTTTATAAATCAAGGCCTGAGGTGGAAGGGGGTTGAGGGCCTCATCTCGACGGGAAATTGCAGGTAAAGCATAATAGCTAAGCGACGACAGGTGCGCTCAGGGAGAGGAGGAGGAGGAGGAGGAGGTGGAGCAGGAGAAGGGTGAGGGGTGGAGAAGGAGGAGACGTTGTGGTGGCAGAATAATAGGAGGAGGAATAATAGAAGGCAACGATCAATAGAACAAAAAGCAAGTAAATAGTAATGTATGCGAGTCAATATGCATCCATTAAGGCGCTGCAAGATATCCGCGCTAAACATGGAAATTACACTCGCTAACCACCACAAACGTCGCCTTCCCCTGCCGAGGCAACAAACACTCCCCATTCACTCACTAAACTATTCATCCCCACTTACCCCCGAACAAAACACCTGCTGCGGATCAAAATAAAAGACAACCGGATAGAGAGAGAGAGAAGAAAATTACAAAAAGAAGATTAAAAAGACGAAATTAAAAGTTACGCCACGAATCTTCAGTGGGCTAAGCAGAGATAAGGAGGCAAATGATAATGAGATACTTGTTTTTTTCCCTATAGTAGTTGGAATCGCTGACTATAAGCTAGAGGGAGTCTGCCTTAATGATATGCTACGCGCCTCTAATGCCATACCCTTATAGGATTGCCCACGCGAGGGATACAGAATATATAATACAAACTGGCGGACACCGGGGATCAGTTGAAGGAGACGGAACACTAGGGAACACAAAGGAAGGACAATCAATGGTACATATGTGTTGGCCAATATAAGGCTGTGATGAGATACAGTAATTGATAGTGAGAGACGTAGGATGGTAAAGACGGAGAGGGAAAATTAAAAGATATGGGTGGATTGTGAAAATAAAGTAGAATTTGGAGATAAAAGATACGTGGAAAGAGAAAACTGGGAGGTGATGAAGGAAGAGAGGAGAGGAGAGGAAAGGAGAGGCAAGAGGAAAGAGTTAGAGATGAGAGAACAAGACACGAGACAAGTAAGAAAAGAATGCATACAAGACAAGGAAAATGGCAAAGAATATCAATCAGGTAAGACAAAAATGCAAAAAAAAAAAAAAATAAATAAAAAATAATGGCAAAAATTAATCAAAAGAGACAAAGAAAGAAACACTAATGAAACTAACAAAAGTCTAAACATCAAACAAATTAGCAAAACCAGAGATAAGACTTAAAAAAAAAAAGTGGACAGCGTTATGAAAATACTTATGTAGATTTTAATGCTGAATTCCATCACGTAAATTATATAAACATAACGGGGATACTAATTACATTCAAGCACCGAGCCTGCAAACATTCTTACGTCTCCTCTTCCTCCTCCTCCTCCTTATTCTTCTCCTCGTTCTACTTATTATTATTCCTATTCTTATTAATTTTATTACTTCTTCCTTCTTTTTCTTTCTTCTTCTTCTTGTTCTCCTTCTTCTTCTTCTCCTCCTGCTCCTGCTCTTTCTTCTTCTCCTCCTCCTCCTCCTCCTCCTCCTCCTCATCCTCTTCCTCCTTCTCTTCCTTCTCCTCCTCCTCCTCCCTTGAAGCTTCTCGTCATAATTCGCAAAAATGCAGCAAAAAAGGGAGTGTCGAATTTGACTAACGCTTTGATATGACGGACCTGCAGGAGAGAAAGAGAGAGAGAGAGAGAGAGAGAGAGAGAGAGAGAGAGAGAGAGAGAGAGAGAGAGAGAGAGAGAGAGAGAGAGAGAGAGAGAGTGTGTGTGTGTATGTGTGTGTGTGTGTGTGCGTGCGTGTGCGTGTGTGTGTGTGTGTGTGTGTGTGTGTGTGTGTGTGTGTGTCCATCCTTCACTGACCCTCAACCACCATCACCACAACTCAGCACAAATACGCTGGGTTAGACCGGTGATAAAAGGTAAGAAGTTAAGTCTGTATCACCTCGAGGCACTGTGAACGTAGAGTGACGAAGAGTGTTGAAGGAAAAGATTAAAATGTGTAGAAAATTCTCTCTCTCTCTCTCTCTCTCTCTCTCTCTCTCTCTCTCTCTCTCTCTCTCTCTCTCTCTCTCTCTCTCTCTCTCTCTCTCTCTCTCTCTCTCTCTCTCTCTCTCTCTCTCTCTCTCCACACGTTATTAAGGTTACATTACTCTTCCCATGACAGCTCTATTATGCTCACCTTGCTTCCGTCTGGCGCGCACACGTCCCCGCACATCTCTCAACTCACCCTGAAGAAAAGAAGAACAGCCATTAGCATCACTACTACTAACAACATTTCCAGAGCTACCACTAATGTACCTATGCTCCTACACAACCTCCTCCTCTTCCTCTTCCTCCTCCTTCTCTTCCCAGCAGGAGATCGACACGCCGCCACACCTTCCCCTCCATTACCATACAAATAGAAAATATGAACCACGCCGGAGCTGCTCATTATGAAGTGGCGACACTCATCCCGAGGCGGCATCAGCGGACGGTTCATTTAGATATCACAAAGTAAAATCTCTGTGTCATCTTTATATAGGGACGGCTTGACAGGGCGGTTTTTTATTAAGAGAGTGGCGAAGCAGCGGTGTCAGGGAACGGAGAGAATGTTAGAGAGGCAGGAAGAGGAGGAGGAGGTGAAGGAAGACGAAGAGGAGGAGGAAGAGGTCTGATACTGCCCAGGGCGAGGCAAGGAACGAGATTGAGGTATTAATAGGGAGGACCCGGGGAGGTGACAGACAGGTATGACGGATGGTGCCAGGGGAAGGAGGGGGACGCGAGAGAGGCGGGATGCGAGGCAAAAAGGAGCGAGGCACAGGGAAAGCGCGAGATCGATTGCGGGACCTGAGGAGGCCGAGGAGGGGGCGGTGCTGTTGCCACACGAGGGCCGGCGAACCTTGCGGTCAGGGCAGACTTGGAGAAAATGTGCGGCACTTTACCTCATGGCCGAAAACATTACTTCACTTTCCCCAAAGACAAAGAGCGTGATAAGGATTTCACGAAAAGTAATGCACCAAATCAACATGATGAACTGTTTTATGTTTAACGACCACGAAAACTTAAAATATATGTAATCAAGCATAACGGGTCTTGACGGCCTTACGATCCATTGTGATTTTTCTTTCTGCATTTAAGACTTTCCTTTATCAGGTCAGACGGAAGGCAAACGAAGCGATGGCTGGGGACCAGGCGGAAGGCGTCGTGTGAGGCGGCGGGCGGGACGCAGGGCGGGTGTGCCCAGCGGGGATGCCCAGGGCAGCGAGGTAGTGATGTGGGTCAGGTTTTTGTGGTGATACTGTCTATTCTTGCATCTCGTCAAGGCAGGGCGGCTGGATCACTCGATTCACGTTAATATTATCAGACGCCATACCCAGCACCTGGTGGCACCTTCCAGGGAAAAGAGCGAGACAGAAAGTACCCGGAAAAACCAGTGTGGGGTGTGCTTCCCGCGGCGCGGCTGCCTCTCTCTGTGCAAGGTTTAAAAGGCATTCTCCCTTGGGCCTGTCCGCCGGTGGCCACCTCCCGCCGTCCCAGGCAGGAAGTCGGTGACGCGACTCATGTTGTACGACTCACTCAGCCATTCTTGCCGCATGATTATCTTCTCGTTCCTGAGTCATGCGAGATCCGGATCGGCGGGTTCTCAGCTTACGGTTGTCAGAGGAATTACGTTTTGGGATGGTAGGTGGTGTCTTAAGTGGAGCATATCAGATGGCGGCGTCGGTGGTTGAGTCCTGACGGGGTGGGGCAGCCGTGGCGGTCACAGCTGCCACAAAAACGAAAGGTTTCGACAGCACAGCCAAGATTCCCGCGGCAACACAGTCCTTTTATCAAGGGTGAGCCCCGCCTGCCCGACTCCCGCCCCTCGGTGATCTACCAGCCGCCGCAGCCGCCGCCTCCCCGCCCAGAGACCATCGCCGTCCAGCTTCCATGTTAAACTAGCCTCCATCATACTCATTTCCACTGCCTCCAAAAAAACAATCGCAGGAGAAACAGAGGCGGGGCCGGCTTGGTACACGAGACGCTCCCGGCACACTGTGTTAGTGTTTACCCTCACAGGCCGCAAACACCCGCTTATTTCATGCTCCAAAACAACGATGGGCAGCGGGCGGCGGGCGACAGACACCTGAACACTCCTCCAGCCTGCAGACGAGGCCCTGATTGGTGGGGGGAAGATGAAGGCCTGTGGGAGGAGTGCTGGGCGTCTCCTTCAACTCGCCCCTCGCAGGGACCTCGGGCGGCGGTGGGACGCTCACATATATGCCTGTACACACTTACATGCATACTACTTACACATACTTACTGTACACATATATCTCACACACACACACACACACACACACACACACACACACACACACACACACACAAGGGCGCGCGCATATTTTTTTTTCACCTTCAGTAACTTGAACTTTGCATTGCGAAAATCAAACTAACCTCAAAGTTCACAGGGTCGTGCACAATGTAGCACAAACAACCGATACTTTCTTTCAAACCTTCACTGGCTTTACATCACGTCTTTATCAACACGAGCATAATTGAAAAAAAAAAAGATGAACCTTACCTAAACACATATGAATACTTGACATTCTTCTTCGGAACTTGAGAGGAAAAATGGTGAAATGCTCATGAAACCCTGGTTCTGGAAATCAAGTAATTACGGACGAAGCCAGACAAGCGACTTAACAATACCAATTTACTCCGCTGAATTAGCCTTCCCCTCCCAGTCCTCCTTCACCGCTGACTCTTCTTTACTGCCCCTCCTCCTCCTCTTTCTCCTCCTCCTCCTCCTCCTCCTCCTCCTCCTCCTCCTCCTCCTCCTCCTCCTCCTCCTCCTCCTTCCTAACCTCCCTCTAGGCACTGACGACCACACCCAAGAATGTTCCAGCGTGCACACACACACACACACACACACACACACACACACACACACACACACACACACATTCCACACAGTTTACGCACTGATATGTAGAAAAAAATAAACGAACATTCGTAGGAGAAAAGAAGAAATAAAAGAGACAGAATGAGCAGGAATTTAAGAAAGAGACAAGGTAAATTTATTATTATGCGCTCATCAAGAAAGAATAAAAAAAACCATCTACTAAAAGATAACGAAATAAAAAGGAAAACCAGCAGATTTGTTGGCTCCGAGAAAGCTGTTTGTGGAGGAATAACCGAAGAAAAAAAAAAAAAATAGAGGAAAAAAATGCTCTAAAATTTAAGAAAGTGGAAACTGGAGAGAGAGAGAGAGAGAGAGAGAGAGAGAGAGAGAGAGAGAGAGAGAGAGAGAGAGAGAGAGAGAGAGAGAGAGAGAGAGAGAGAGAGAGAGAGAGAGGAATACGCATAATTAAGGGAATGGAAGGAAGTGTGAGAAGGAGTAAATGAAGGAATAGAAAGGAAGGAGAGGAAAGGGAGTGAAGGAAATAAGGAATGAAAGGAGTGGAAGAGAAGGGAAGATGAAGGATTGGAGAAAAGGAGAAACGGAGGAAGGAGAGGAAGGGAATGGGGATGAAAAGGGAGTGGAGAGGAGAAGGAAGGAGTAGTGGAAGGGATGGAGAGAGGAGGTAAGGAAAGGAGGAGTCGTGATTGGAGGGAGAAGGTTTTGCAAAGAAGGGAAAATATCGGGGCGGGGAAAGTCACGTAGAGTGGTGATGTCAACGTGTCCAGATATAATGATCCAATCTCTCTCTCTCTCTCTCTCTCTCTCTCTCTCTCTCTCTCTCTCTCTCTCTCTCTCTCTCTCTCTCTCTCTCTCTCTCTCTCTCTCTCGATCCTATTCATTCATCTATCCACCTAATATTCCAGCCTAAACACACACACACACACACACACACACACACACACACACACACACACACACACACACACACACACACACACACAAGTACACGCAAACAATATAAAAACTGTTCATCTATCCATGTACATATATACACACACACACACACACACACACACACACACACACACACACACACACACACACACACACACACACACACACACACACACACACACACACACACCTGGCTCACCCACCACCTTCACCTCTGACCCCGCGCCACCCAACACGTCGGCCGCCGGTGCTCGCCAGGCAGACACACACGTACACAGCACATTAATGCCCCTGAGAAGCCGATTTGTGTGCAGCGCCAAGAACACCTCAGGTCCAGTGGCCTCCGCCCCGCCCACGATGACACCCCCGGCGACCTCAATTTCCACGCACCAGTCTCTTCTTCAGGCTGGTATGTTACTCCTGCTTCTACGGTGAGGTTTTGTGGTATCTACAGTAGTGACCCTGTGTACTCTCCCGTCTTGTGACTGACGTGTTTCCTATTTCTGTTAGTACTGGTTATGCTATTGCTACTTCTAGTACTACTGCTGCTGTTAGGCCTACGACTATTACGAACTACTAATACTACCACTATCACTACTTCATCTATTGTTATTAATAATTTTACTACTACTACTACTACTACTACTACTACCATTACTCCTACCAGTACTGCTGCTGCTGTTGCTACTACTATCACTTCTGCTATGATAATGACCAATGAAGATAATAACCTTAGTTTTTACAGCCACAAAACACAAAAGGCATATCAAGCGTTACAAAACGATCTGGCAACATTACGACCTATTGTTACACTGAAGCACAAAAACCTACCAATTTGTAATACTTGGCCTCGGCTTTGTACGATTTGCTGTGAAGGAACCAGACAGATAAAGCCGCGTTTGGAATTTCACGGCAGAAGTTTTGCTAATATTGCGAGAAATTTTTATATATCTTTGCATTTCTACATATAGGAATTCCTTAATATGTGGCGAGAAGGAAATTCGTACATAACTTTCTAAATTCCTCGTCGAGAAGCTCATGAATGAAAAAAAAAAATATATATATATAGCAGTAAATGTGTTTTCTCTTGGTATAATGTTCTGATTCGAAAATATCTCATAGCACTGGGCAGTGAATGGAGGTTGAAATTGCTGCGTTGACGTGAATGGAGTCCGTGAAGCGGGAAGTGAGTCTGAGGATGCTGGGCAAAGAGGACCTGAACTCACTGAATCCGCATTTCTTCACGACTTAAATCTGAAAAAAATACGTAATCTCCGAATATCTGTAACTGCTGCAAATTCCTGGGTGCTCTCCAGTGCTCCCCTTCTGTATGATTATTATTATAGTCACATGCTCGGGAACCTCAATCGATAAAATTCTTATTCGTGGCAATTCAGGCGATGTTCGACAGGGAGGAGTCTCATTCTAGATAATGTAGAGTAAGGAGTGAAATTCGAAACTGAAGCAGAGAAGCGGCACCTTTACACAGCTGCCTTCAAAACGATATTTTTTTTCATTATTTTTGTTTTACATGCATAGAATGGCACTCTTGAATAACAACATTCAAAACACCAGCAATATTTGTCCTGTTATCTTTATAAGTATTACATTCAAAACAACGATAACATTATTTCCATTGTATTTACCTTTGAAGTGTATATGTAATGGCACCCTACTAAAACTACATTCAAAATAATCGTGTCTTTTTATATATATACTTTTTTTTCGTCAAATGTAGAGCGATACTTTTCCATACCTACATTCGAAACAACGATATCACTTTTCTATGAATTTCCTTCTTGTATAGAAAAAAAAAAATCCAACAACTTCATCCGGGGCAACCGTAACATTTTCCCTATCGTATATATTTTCTTTCTTCCAAATATATATAGAATGCAGTATCGGAATCAGGATCAGAATCTTCACACTGCCGGAATATCGACGTGAACTTTCCCGAGCAGGTATTGTTAACTGCATCGATATCTGAAATCGGTATCGCTGCATCTTCGATTACAATCCTGGGCGGGAAAAAAAAAAAAAAAAGGAAAGAAAAAAAAATAGAGAGCACGCCGGTAACACACATCAAGAGAGGAAGACGCAACAAATTCGTCTTAATATTTCCACTCGACCACTTACCTGTACAAAAACTCTTTTCTTAACCCTTTGACTTTCAGATGGTGACTAAATGATACTTCCTCCTTCATTAGAGTAATCCTAAGTGATGAGCCACTAAACCCATTAAAAAGATTTGAACAATATTATTCACTCCTTTTCCTAAAACAATGAGCTTACTGAGGAAAAATAAAACTGCAGCCACTAATATATTTAAATTACACTACTCTCTTATATTCTTATTAGCAATGTTTTTTTTTTTTTCATGTAATATTCTAAATCTGCATAATCTTAACATTTTCTCAACAATAAGGGGAAAACAAAGCAAAACATAACAAAAACTACTCAAGAACTACTATGTGTACACCAAACCACAGGAAACTATAGTGGCAAGAGAAACCTGAATTATGTTTCAATTATCTTGTAAATTACCAATAAAAATTACCCTTCCTCCACTTCTCTTTTTTCTTCACTTTCCGAGTGACGGATTCCCATTTTTCACGCGGAGCTTTCCATCGACCCTGTTCCAGTTTCTTTATTTCGCCACCCCATTTTTAATTTCCACGACCCTGACGGAGACGTGACGCGGTTCCTTTCACTGACCGAGGGGGGAAAAAATGGCGCTTTGCATAGTAATTGACAGTCCTTTGTCTTTGTGCAGAAAACTCAAAAGGGAAAAAGAGGCAGTGAAGATGGTCACAATGCAGTCTTAAGCACAGGATTTTGGTTTGTTCTAAGGCGTTCTCTCTCTCTCTCTCTCTCTCTCTCTCTCTCTCTCTCTCTCTCTCTCTCTCTCTCTCTCTCTCTCTCTCTCTCTCTCTCTCTCTCTCTCTCTCTCTCTCTCTCTCTCTCTCTCTCTCTCTCTAAGCGTGATCCTCCACAGCCACAACCCGTGAAAAGCAGATGACCCGCACAGCACCGGCGCCTGCACCACCCTGCCATTACAGCCCCGCAAGGCACCAAACGCTCACCTCCAAAACCTTATCAGGCATCAAGAAATTTCTTCGCCGAAACATTCCTCTTCCCACACTCCTGCGTCCCCGCCCTCCTCCGCCCCACACACTCCTCGAGCACCAAGGGCGTGACTGCTAACCGTGACTATCGCCAGGAGTCACAGGGCCGTGGCGGTGGGATTGCTGCAAGATGGGGCGCTGCGAGGTCCGGGATACTCGTACAGGTGGAAGGATACACCCATGCACCTGGTTGAGTCAAGGACCAATGGCGTCACACTTCACCTGCTCGCCATTCAGGAAGCATAGGTGACTTGGAAACAGCTCAGCACCTCCCCTCCTTACGCATGAATGAGGCAAAGAGGAGAGTGAAGATAAGCAAACGTGAGAGGGAGAGGAAGAGGGAGAAATGCGGTCTTGGGTGACTTGCTATAGGTATTTCAGAAATTATTTAACTCTTGGATGAGATACAGAGAAGGTTGAGGGAAGGAGGGCATGAATGGAGGAATCACAAAAGGGGGTGAATAAAAGATAAAGATTCGTTTTTTTAGAAAGTTCGTCTTGGGTGACTTGCCATACGAGGTGACTAGGAAACAGTTCAACACCTCCCTTCCTTCCTTCCTTGCACACAAAGGAGGCGGAGGAGAAGGAAATTAAAGAAGAGGAAGCGCTAATGCAGAACAAAAGTGAGGTTCCCCTCCTTCCTGTTTTATCAATTCATCTTAATGTTTTTCCATTGTTTCAGTTCATTCTGCATTTTTTCCTACATCAAGAAGTGGCAATTCAAGGCATATATAATAAAGTGCATAAATTCAAACAAAAGTTTCTTAATCACCATTTCTTCTCCCCCCCCAAAAAAAAAGCAGACAGACGGACAGATAGCAGGTGTCTAGGGTGACTTGCTCGCCTCACCATGTCACGAAGGCACACACAACTCGCCACCATCACGTCCCGTCGTGTCTGCAGGCGCCGCACCCTCGCATCATTAGTGGGATCCAAATAATCGAGCCGTGCCCAGGTCTCATTCCTCACCGCGGGTTCTCGTGTCAATTACTCCCGCCAAACAAAACAAAGGCTGTCCCACCACCTTAAACACTAATGGATGAGCCGCGTGTTGCTTTCCCAAGGATTACCGCCCCTACTGATCACTGTCTACGTGCGTTCGTGACCCAGATGCTTCGGGAGCGTGACCCCGGCCGGGCGTCTGGGTTCAGGGGTCACGTGAAGTGGGGTCAGAAAGGTGAGGGCGCCACAATACACGACAAAGCTTCACTATTGTGCTGGTTGGCCGTAAAGACTTGAGTTGTGTGTGTCCGGGAGTGTCTGAAGGGCCGTGGAGGACTCCTGTGTGCCGCCGTGGTGATGAGAGGAAGGGGAGGAGGAAGGGGTGGATGGGTGGATGGAAAGGGAGTGATGGAGTGGAAGGGAGGGGTCAGGAGGGAGGGGCGTTGTGACAGGTATATGTGGATGGAAAGTGACGAGGAATGTGTGAGTGTGTGTGTGTGTGTGTGTGTGTGTGTGTGTGTGTGTGTGTGTGTGTGTGTGTGTGTGTGTGTGTGTGTGTGTGTGTGTGTGTGTGTGTGTGTGTGTGTGTGTGTGTGTGTGTGTGTGTGTGTGTGTGTGTGTGTGTGAGTGGGACGTGATGGAGGTGAGACGTGATGTACGTGCTTTGAAAACTTGAGGTGTGAAGTAAGAAAAATAAATGTGAACGATGAGAGAGAGAGAGAGAGAGAGAGAGAGAGAGAGAGAGAGAGAGAGAGAGAGAGAGAGAGAGAGAGAGAGAGAGAGAGAGAGAGAGAGAGAGAGAGAGAGAGAGAGAGAGAGAGAGAGAGAGAGAGAGAGAGAGAGAGAGAGAGAGAGAGAGAGAGAGAGAGAGAGAGAGAGAGAGAGAGAGAGAGAGAGAGAGAGAGAGAGAGAGAGAGAGAGAGAGAGAGAGAGAGAGAGAGAGAGAGAGAGAGAGAGAGAGAGAGAGAGAGAATCGGCGACAGTAATTAGAGCCTCGCTGACTGCTGAGGACGGGAGAGGAGACAGAGGAGTGACAGGAGAAAGGCTGAAGGCTGGAATAAAGGATGGAAAGAAAGAGGAAGAGGAGGAGGAGGAGGAGGAGAGAGGGACCGAGAAGAACCAAAGGGGAGTGAAGGAGTAATTTGCCTTTCAACACGAGAGAGAGAGAGAGAGAGAGAGAGAGAGAGAGAGAGAGAGAGAGAGAGAGAGAGAGAGAGAGAGAGAGAGAGAGAGAGAGAGAGAGAGAGAGAGAGAGAGAGCAAACTGGAGAGGCTGTGGAGTGCATTGCGAGAAAAAGGTGTGGAAATCGAATTGTATATGGAAGTAAGGAGTGTGTTGTTGGTGGGTCTGGTGGCAAGGAGTGTGACTGAAGGGCGTGGAGGGGACAGAGAAAGAGAAGGAGAAAGAGGTGTAGAGTGTGCCGTGTATCTTGAAGTGTGTAGAAGATCAATGAAGTGTCCTGAGGAGTGATTGAGTGAAGTGTGTGTGTAGGGAAAAGTCGAGTATTGGAAGAGGAAGGGAGGAAAGGAAGGATGTCAAGGGTCTGCGTTTCTGATAGCGATTGCATTACAACTTGTGGCAGCGGTGGAAGAGGGAGAAAACAGGCAAAGAAGAGGAAATTGCTCTGTACAGTTATGGTAATCATGGGCTTTAAGAGAGAATACCACCAAATCAAGGGTCTGTGTGGGTTGTTTCTGTGTGAATGTTTATAACTGTATGTGACAAAGACTTTGCCCTGTAATAGCAGTATGATATTTGCTACTAAATTTTACTTGCCTTAAACCACTTTAAAAATATAACTGCAATTACCATAAAGCCTTTAGTCACTCCATTGTCTTTCAATATACTCTAACTTTACATCAGATCGTGTCAATTTAAGAGAATTTATAGCAAAGGAGGAATTAATTAACTATGGCTTGATTATCACCACTTTCAAACATCAAATGCACCAACAGCATCTCATTACCATTACTCAAGCCACTCCCTTACCACGGAGGACATGCAAATACAGGTAGTCTGGTGTGGTAGCTTCCTCTATTTTCGCAATTTACTAGCAATACCGCGAAGTCCGGCAGACACCCGCGTTATAAACCAACAGGTCGTGGTATCTGATCTTCCTTAGCACTCGTATGTAAGTATAGTGGTAGGGAGAGGCGTTAGGTGTAAGGTGGAAGTGAAATAATGAATAGCCAACTGCGTAGCGTGCGATAAGTGAGGAAGGAAAGGAGGAGGGGAAGGCAAATAGGTAACAGGTGAGGTAGGGAGTGAGGAATGATGATGAAGTAGATGGTGAAGGTCCTAAGGGTGGTAAGTGGGGGGAGGGGAAGCGATAAGTATGTTGTGGTGGGGAATTTAAGTGTGTGGTGCAGTAAGTGTTTGTGGGGAGGGATAAAAGTGTTTGTGGGAAGGGTTAAGGACTTAAGGACATGGATGGAGTTTATTCATGGTGCTTATTAAGATTAGACCTGACAGGTGAGATTTCTAAACAAGCTGTCCACCTGTTGATACTCCTGCAGGTGAGAGAGAGAGAGAGAGAGAGAGAGAGAGAGAGAGAGAGAGAGAGAGAGAGAGAGAGAGAGAGAGAGAGAGAGAGAGAGAGAGAGAGAGAGAGAGATTTTTAAGAACAAGAGGCCGTTCAGATCAGATAACAAACAAGATTTATGACATTTTTACGTCCACAATATCATCTGTTCTTACACTTTTGACACATTCCTTCGCTGATAACACAGGCGCAAAACATTCAAGTTCCACTCGGTTCACTTGTTTTCAGTGCATTCCACACGCTCACTTCTCTAATCCCTCTGTATCCAACCCTTGCCACCATCCTTGTCTTTCTCCTTCCACGCCTCCTCCTTTAATCCACTTCATACCCACTTCTTCTCTTACTTCTTCCTCTATACCTCCTCCTCTTTCTTCCATTACATACTTCTTTATCTTTTCTTTTTTTCTCTCTCTGTGCCTCCTCGTTTTTGCAATTCCATACCTCCTTTTTTTTTATCTTCTTTTTTCCTCTATACCTTTTCCTCCTCCTTTCTTCCACTCCGTACCTATCCCCTCTTATTTTCCTCTTTACCTCCTCCTCTTCCTCCTTTCTTTCACTCCATACCTCCTCTTCCTAATTTTTCTCTCTATACTTCCTTATTTTCCTTTCTTCTCTTCATCTTTTCGTTTCATATTTCCTCCTTCTCTTTCCTCCTCATGTTTCATATTTCCCATCCTCTTCCTCCTTTCCTACCGTATCCTTTTGCTTCTTTTCCTTCTTGCCTCTCCATGCCATCTTCTCTCCCGCTTCCCTAAAAGCATAACCTCTCATTCTCTCTTTCTCTGTTTCCTCTCCTTCCATATCCCAGTCTCTCTCTCTCCCCCTCCAACTTTAATGAACCCTCTTCCCTGCCTTTCTTCTCTCCCTCCTCTCCATACTCTAACTACCACCTCACCAAACATTCTTAATATCCCTCCTCTTCTCCTCCTCCTCCTCCTTCTCCCTTGATAAGGAGACTAGTGACACCTGTTGACGCACCTCTCTCTCGTAATCGCCTTGACAAGAGGAAAATCGTGACTGGATTCCTTTTATAACTTCCACGAAGCCATTGTGCTGCTGGAGGAGAAGCAGGAGGGGAGGGAGTGTCCGAGGGAGGACTGGAATAGGAGGGGACAAAGGAGCAGGGCGAGGATGAGATGGAAGGGAGGAAGGAAGGAGAACAAGAGGCAGTGTGACGGTGCTTCAGTAAGACCGTCTTCAAGGTTACCATGTGTCTCATCCACTTCTTTATCATTTCTTGCTTCTTGCCAAACGCGACGACTGTGAGTGTGTGTGTGTGTGTGTGTGTGTGTGTGTGTGTGTGTGTGTGTGTGTGTGTGTGTGTGTGAAAATGGTGGTTATGTGAGTGCGTAAGCGTTTCCATTACAACTGCAACAGCTACAACCACCACCACCACCACCACAACCACCACTACTACTACTACAACCACTACTACAACTACTACAACTACTGCTACCACCACTACTACTACACTACCACCACCAGCACAACATTCACTACTATCAATCGCCAAGGAAAATCTACTCTCGCATGCTCAATCTTCCTTATTTCCCGCCTAACTCCTGTCCTTGCCCCCAAAACACACGCCAGGCCAGCACCAGCTTAATTTCTCTTCGCGGACCTTCAGGTAACCTTTCCGGAGCCACATCAACCATCCTCGCAATGACAAGAATCCCAAAAATGTGCAAGTTACATAGAATTGTTTAGAAATGTTCCTCCTCTGATGATTTAGGACGAGGAGGAGGAGGAGGAGGAGGAGGAGGAGGAGGAGGAATGAGAGGACGAGAACGATATTGAGAACAAGGAAAAAAAGGAGGAAAGCGAGAACAATGATGATAAAAAAAAATAATGTTAAAGACGAAGACACTAAACCCAAAGAATAAAGTCATGAACACAAGAGAAAAAATGATGATAAGGGTGAAGATAAGGAAGAAAACCAAACAATAAAGACATGGATATAAGAAAAAGAAAGAGGAAATAAAAGGGAAGAATGTAAAAGGAAAGGGGAACAAAATTACCATGATAAAACAAAACGCACAAAAGGCAAAACGATTTTCCAAGGCTTTCCAACACTTACATCAATTGCTCCTCCTATTCCCAGGCCACCGCGGGCTGCCCCAAGGACATGGGCGGCGACTTGAAGGGCTCGCCTGCCTCCCGCTGGATCACGTCGCCTCCAGACAAAATTAATAAACTATGCAAATACGAACATAGCAGAAACTCCAAGCCAATATTAATAAAGTAAGCAAATATTGATTATGCAAAAACCTGAGTGGAGTGAAAGTTACTATTATAATGTTAGTTTTGCAAATGTTAAATCTTTCTGTCTTAAGGTTCGTGCGGCCGGAGAGTGGGCGATAAGGAGTGACTACATTTAAATATGAGACATTTACGTTTCTCAAAAGCCATCGCCGGGTTTTTTGCGAGAGCCGATCAGAGACATGGCCCGGGAGACAGACAGTGACAGGTCTAAGCGACACACACATGGCACCACGAGTCAAGCTGTCACTGTAAAAGGAAGGAAGAGAAAAAAAGGAGCAAATATCCACATAGCTCTGAACAGACCCTGACGGCCCGTGACGCGAGCACCGCCACACTTAGCATGTCTGGTATTTGTGTCCACATATCGAAGTTTAAATTTGCATCTCAAACCTATAGACGAAGATGTTTATCCAGCCTGTAACTCCGAGGGATGGCATTGGCAGATGGAGTGTACGAGCATTATGTAAATGACATTGGTAGTTAAGCGACGTTAACTGAAAATAATAAAATGAAAGTAATAAAATACACAACGACACGAGCTCAAAGGTAAACGCTCCTATATAATGGAGAGTTGAACAGGTTTCCAACACAAACCCTCAGGTGCTGGGGGCGGCGGAATACGGTTTTACTAATTAGCATAACAGAGGGTAACCACAGTCAGCCTTCTTACGAAACACCAATAAGTGCAGCGGAATAATGAATGGAAAGTGAAACAGCAGAGTGAGTGGAAGCACAACTTTCATAAAACGGGTGAAGAAAGAAGGGACGGAAAGGAGTGAAAAAAAGGTGGGTTGTCAAATTCTGATAGAAGTAACAAGAAAATGCGGCGTCCTGCCTGATGGGTGTCTGGCGGGCGGCTGTCATCAGTACCAGTCCTGGAATTGAACACACTAAACATAGTCGTAGCGCGAGGCAGGCGTGTGGTCAAGCTACCCTGGGCACAGCCACGTTGTACTTAAAGCTGATGAGAACTCGTACTGTAAACTCATGCAGGGGAAGTGGACACAGCCAGATAATCGTGTTCCTGACCATGACGGCTGGTGGTCTGCCGGGCGAGGCTTTCCTCACAGTCACCATCGTTGTTTGCATATTTTTTCACCAAATAACATACTCGGAACTGCACCTTGAGGGAACGCCGAGACAGACGACAAAGTACACGGCTATTCTCATCGGTGAAGAGCAAATTAAATGAGGAAGGAAAATACAAAGAAAGGGGCTCGCCGTGTATGCAATTTGTGGATCCGGTGTTTAGCATGGCGGCGCGGACGTTACTTGGCGGGAAATCATAGTGAGAAGCTTCCCTGAAGTGTTATCAGGTGCCTGCACCACGCGGCGGAGGTGACACCGAGGAAAGGGTTGTGAAAGCCGCAACGATTTACTTCAGACGGACTTTAGCTTTATGTTTTGGTGTTGGCGGTGCTTCATGGGAACAACCGCGGCTGTGTTGTTGGGGTGCACGCGAGCTGCATTGTTTATCCTTCTTTCTAGAAAAAATATATATACATCCACGGTTCATATTTACTTTCTCTTTGCTGCTGGACTTCCCTCGTAACTTTTTAATGCTTGTTTCCACTCCTGCACTCAGAGGTAGAGTGAAGCCAGTACCAATAATCACTCAGCACCCTACTTACGTACACTGCTAATTGAAAAAAAAAGAATGCAAAGGAACACCCCTATGTCCCCATCGAAAACAAGAGACAAAGAATGCCTTGAAAAATTCGTACAAGCGGGCAGTATGTACCTTGTTAAGCCTCAACCAGTAGATTATCCGACCCAGCGATGACTTCGGTGTTCTCCAGGTTCCCTCCCGAAGTTATGTTCAAGAAGAGGACTGAAACCTTGCTTTAAGTATACCGGATTGTAATGTCCCCTACCCAGCTCCGGGGACCACGGGGGAGGGGCAGTGCAGACGTTCCCGCGCCACGCACCACAGGCTCCCCGTCCCGTGCGCACCAGTGTGTGGAGACAAAAATGACTCTGCAACTCCATCGGGTGACATTTTACTGGCGTGGTGCTTTGTGGATTTGAGGGATCGAAGAAGGCAATCTGGTTCTCTTTGTGGGGCGCGCAGGGAGAGCCTCGCAAGGGCAGTCTTGCTACATCTGGACAGAGATGGTAAAAATCAGGTTTTCGGGGTCGTAAACAGACGCAGACACAGACAGGCACGCACGCACGCACGCACGCACGCACGCACGCACGCACGCACGCACGTATACACACACACACACACACACACACACACACACACACACACACACACACACACACACACACACACACACACACACACACACACACACACACACACACACACAACACAAAGAATCAAACAAACAAAAGAAACACACACAAATAAAATAAAAAACACACAAACGACAAACAAACAAGGAAAGGAAACACACCCACCCACCTACCAACCAACCCACACCTACACACACACACACACACACACACACACACACACACACACACACACACACACACACACACACACACACACACACACACACACACACAATTAAACACTCGCCACATGTGAGGTATGAACCGCAGTTGATTAATTGCATGTCCTTCCCTTCCCTGCGTGCGGCTCGACCCCATGAGACGCTCTCCCCCTCCCCCTCCACCCTCTCTTGTAATAGTTGATTCATCACCGCAACATTACAACGCAGTAACTTCACCTCTTAAAAATATATCTGTCTACAAAGAAAAAAATAAGCATCGTTCTCACAACTCTCTCATACTACTCAGGTGTGTTTCCAGGTGTGCTTTATAAAGTTAAAATATTTCCTGGGGGCATTGCCTTAGGGTGAGGGTGTCATTGCAGCACCCCCAGAGACTCCCCAGTGAATGTAGGTCCTCTAGGCGTAGCACACGTCACCGCCCCTTCAGGTTTTCTTCCCCTTCCTCGCCTCGTTACTTTCCTTCCTCCAGTAAAAAAAAAAAAAATTAATTAATTAATTAAAAAAGTTAGTTTATTTATTTATTGTTATGCTTTGTTGGGTTAGTTTAGTTTAAATTAGGTTAGGTTTGGCTTTTGTTAGGTTTGGTTGAGTTTTACTTAATTTGGTTCTTGTCGAATACTGTACCACCAATAGTTATTTTAGTTAATTTAGGTAAGAATGGGTTATAATAGGTTCTCTCTCTCTATCTCTCGTGCATCCAGTAATAAATACTTCACTTTAATTTAATCGAGGCAAAGTAGGGTTAGGTTAGGTAGATTCTTGCCTTTTACATTTAATATATCTCTCAAGCTACTTAGTTACTTTTCCTCAAGTTAGGTCAGCTTAATTTATAGTAGGTTAGGTTAGGTACGTTAGAAGTCCCCGCCTCATACCTTTCCTGTCTCTATCAAAACACGCTGAAAATTCATGCGCGATTTAGTGTCTCGCTTTCCATATATGCACTTCACCTGTGCTTTATAATTCGGATCATGCTGTGGTGTTCGTGTGCTCGCGGCGCGGGGAAGCAGAACTTGTTGGTATGAATGTGAAAATAAATGAGTGTAAATTTGAACCACACTGCGCAATACAACAACAACATGAACAAGTGCGTTTATTGAGATGAGAACCATGATTATCCTTTAAGATCAGTCAGGCAGAGATAAAACAAGCAAAACATTAAATCAACAAATACTCCTCTGTTTGAACTCTCTTATTCACCTCCTCTTCAGTAACATCAACTCATAATCTTTCCAAAAAAATGCGTACATAATCTTAGCAATCCTTTTTATACTTGACATTCTGCAAGACGGAACTTCACTTATCTTCGCATTCCTCGCCAGAATATATGAGAAGCAATAACAAAAGTTTTCTAAATAGCCACACAACTCGTAAGAAGTCATGTTTCCTCAGCCTCTTAAATAATATCTTCACATTCTTGGTAATCTTCCTCTCCCTCCTTCTCTCCCTCTCCCTCTCTCTCTCTCTCTCTCTCTCTCTCTCTCTCTCTCTCTCTCTCTCTCTCTCTCTCTCTCTCTCTCTCTCAGACATACACACAACTCAGCAAAACTCTTCTAGTCACTCTCAGCAGGAAAGATGTCAAGATTACATGTAACATTTAAACCTGAAGACAGACAGACACACACACACACACACACACACACACACACACACACACACACACACACTCAGCTGCTAATGGATGCAAACAGGAACACGGACACAATATCAAACAGACAGAAAAAAAGGGGTAATAAAAAACTCAAAACACCCAAGACGGAGACAAACGTCCACAACAAACGAAAAAAAAAAAAAGGAAAAGAAAAAAAAGGATACACACTAAAAACTTTCACCGCATCGCCACACACACACACACACACACACACACACACACACACATACCATCCCAACGAGAAAGCTTAATTGAGAACGTCCAGCATAAGGATTCAACATAACCCGAACGGTGAGCGCCTATCCTCCTCTCTCTCTCTCCTCCTCCTCCTCCTCCTCCTCCTCCTCCTCCACCTCCTCCTCCTCCTCCTCCTCTTCCTCCTCCTCCTGCCCTTTACCTAGCTCGAGGAACCCATTAAGGGAGAGTCAAGTCGAGCTTCCATGGATTCATCTCGGCGCGGGAAATTGCCAAGTAAACACGAGGGATGTGGGACTGTTTACGCTGCCCTGGATCTGCGCGGCGGCTGATGTTTATGAGAGGAGAGGAGTGATTCCCAGAGAGAGAGAGAGAGAGAGAGAGAGAGAGAGAGAGAGAGAGAGAGAGAGACTGTGTAATGAGCCAATAGTAAAAACCTTGACTGATTTTGTATTTTTTAATAAATCGGATTTGTTTCCTCGTTTTCTTTATTTCCTTTGAGATTCAGAACTCAGTAACCTTTTTCAGAGAGAGAGAGAGAGAGAGAGAGAGAGAGAGAGAGAGAGAGAGAGAGAGAGAGAGAGAGAGAGAGAGAGAGAGAATATAAGTGTGTCTGTGTGTGTGTCAGTCTGATATGGGAGCTGTCTAACTAACTTCAAGGGCTTTACAAAAATATCCAGCTGGGGAGGCCACAGGTCACCGCCCCTGCGCCGGCCAAGAGCACGAAGCCACGTCCTGGGCACAACTTAATCGCTTTATATAGGCAGAAAACAAACATTTGCACTCCTTCCCATTTCACCGAGTAACACTGACACCCCATCCGCACCTTCACAACGGGTCTTCCCCCTCCTCCTCTTCCTCCTCCTCCTCTATTCCTCCTCTCTCTCATCTTCGCTCCCTCATTCATTTTCCGTCTCCTTGTTCCTTCTTTTGCTTCTCTTGCTGATTTTTCTCTCGCTTTTTCCTCCTCCACCTCCTCCTCCACTTCCTCCTCCACTTCCTCCTCCACTTCCTCCTCCCCCTCCTCCTCCTCCTCCGTTGTTTATTTATTGCTTTCTACATGACTGTCATTAGGTTTTTTTTTCCTAAGCTATTCTTTTTGTTCTTATCAATACACTTGCCTGGTATTTCTTTTTTTTTATTTCTTCTTTTTCTGCTTTTCTTCTTCTTCTTCTTCTTCTTCTTCTTCTTCTTCTTCTTCTTCTTCTTCTTTTTCTTCCTCTTCTCCTCCTCCTCCTCCTCCTCCTCCTCCTCCTTGTCTTCCTCCTCCTTCTCCTCTTCCTGTTCCTCCTCCTTCTCCCTGTTTTTCAAGTTGCATTCTTAATGATAGACCAATAATGATGAAAAAGATATCCTGTTCCTTTTCCATAAGAGAGAGAGAGAGAGAGAGAGAGAGAGAGAGAGAGAGAGAGAGAGAGAGAGAGAGAGAGAGAGAGAGAGAGAGAGAGAGAGAGAGAGAGAGAGAGAGAGAGAGAGAGAGAGAGAGAGAGAGAGAGAGAGAGAGAGAGAGAGAGAGAGAGAGAGAGAGAGAGAGAGAGAGAGAGAGAGAGAGAGAGAGAGAGAGAGAGACAGAAATACGCAAATGGCAGAAGCAACATCCCAAATCAAGATAATCCTTCGGTAGGTGGCCGTGTCGCAACCCAACCCATCTGCCGGTGTTGGCCGCCTCGCCCTCCCCCCTGCCGCGTCCCTGGCAGGTAGGGGAGTCAGGTGGCCTTGTAAGTCTCCCTTCGACCAATGACGGAGCGGAAAGAACACTGGAGAACACCCGAACCTCCCTGTGATCTGTCTAGTGAGCTGAACAGGACCACCCAAGCTTGTAAGAGGGCGTGATGTGCTGTGGTAACCTTTATTTTCTCCCTCCCACCTACCCACCCCACCTTCATACCTACCCACTCCACCTCCCCCACATGCCCATCCTACCTCCCTGCCTACCCATCCCACCTCCTTACCTACCTACCACACCTCCTGACCCGACCACTTCCCCCTTCCCGTCCTCCTTCCATATCCTCACTGGTTAATGGGTTAATGGGTGAAAATGACGCAGTATCAACATTTAGGACTTGTTACAATGCCTTTTTCTTTATTATTCATGGGATTGGGAGTGGGAGATGGAGATGGAGAAAGGGCTGACTCTTTAGGTTAGGTTAGGTTAGTTAGGTTAGGTTAGTTAGGTTATGTTAGGTTAGGTTGCGTTAACTTTCGTTGTTAGGTTAGGTTAGGCTTTCAAGATTACCTACAGTATCTTTACTTTATCATTCGTGGTGCTGGGAGAGAGAGAGAGAGAGAGAGAGAGAGAGAGAGAGAGAGAGAGAGAGAGAGAGAGAGAGAGAGAGAGAGAGAGAGGAGTGTCTAAGCACCAGATTACGAGGGTTTAAAGTGTCCGCGTTCATCATGCGGGGCAGAGGTCCTCGTGGCTCCCATTGCCTAATCCGCGCCGAGATAATTGTAGATCTCTGGCGGTGTTTTTAATGGAGGTGTTAAAGTTAATGAAGGGGCCTCTACTTCCTACTTTCACGACGTGTATGTGTGTGTGTGTGTGTGAGAGAGAGAGAGAGAGAAATATAGCACTCGGATCCAGCAGGCAGGCGAGTATGCGGGCGGGCGGGTGACTAGGCAACCAACCAGCAATATCCAGCAAGAACTCGTATTTTGGCTGCAAAGGGCGATTTCCTGGAGAGTTGCGGGGTCGCGCTCTATAATTCACCTTGGAAAAATATCGACACACGCGTGCTTTAATCTTTGGCGAATCGTTCAACTTTTACACAAGCGGCGGGAAGTGTGCGCGGGAGGGAAGGTGGGAGGTGAGCATTGCTGAGACGAACTAATACAACCTTCTTCTCAACCTCCTCCTCCTCATCCTTCTTCTCTTCTTTTCCTCCTCCTTCTCCTCCACCTCCTCCTCCTCCTCCTCCTCTTCTTTCTTCAGGCCTCCACTAACTTATGGTCGTCATTGTCTTCAAGCTAAGCAAGTCTCCAGCAGTCGACAAGTTAAGCCCCTTCCTTCTCCTCCTCCTTCGCTGCCTTCCTCTCTAGCTCCCTTTCCTAACTTTAAACCTTCTTCTGTGTGTCTTATACCAATATCCACTAGCCATATTTCCGCCTCCTCCTCCCTCTTTTGTTCTAAGCCTCCTTTTTTTCCCCCAATTTCATTTCTCTTTTTCTCCCCTACCCATTACATTGCTCCCCATCCTTTCCTTTCACCTCCTTCTCCTTTCCCTTCTTGTTCCCTACTGCCACCCACAATCACAATTCTTCTTCCTCCTTCGTTCCTCTTTCGTTCACTACCTCCCTAACCTCTCCGATCCTTCCCCACCATCCATAATTCTTAATACGAGTACCTCCCCCTGTCTCTCCCCTCGCTACCACTCACAGAGGCAATCCGGTAGCACTCAAGCCTCCAGGCGCCGCAGTAAGTGCACAGAATGGCTCCCCGGCAAGAAAATGACGCTGGATTTTGCACGCATGAGCCATACTGGACGTCCCTTAGGCAGCGGCACGACACTCCTCCAGGCGACGGCGATGACCCTTATACTTGTGCTTTCTTTTAGTATTTCTTGCACGTCCTGTGTTTCCTTTTTTACTTTTTTAGCCTTCGCTTGGCTTTCTATTGCTACGTCTCTCCCTCAACTCTAAACTCTTTCTTCTCTTCAGTTTTCTTCTTTATCTTACTTTCTCCTTTTCTGTATTTTCCTCAACTTTTTTCTTTGTTCGCCTTCTTTTACTTTCCTCTCCATTTCTCCTTTTTTTCTTATTTCCTCCATCACTTTCCCTTCTAGTGTCCGCTATTCTACTTTTTTTTTTTTCGCTATTTCCCTCCTAATGTCTGGTCTCTGCATTCTTCCGATTTTACCTCCCTTCCTATCATTTTCTCTTGCCCTCCACTCCTCTCTCTTTATCTTTTTCCCTCCCTTACTACTAGTCCTACTCTCACCCACGGCTACTTTCCCTGGCCATTTCTCTCACGTCGTATCTTTTTCCTCCTACTATCTACTCTCTTCACTCTCTACCTCCTTCTCCCTCCCTCCCTCCCTCTCTCTCTCGCTCTCTCGTTCCCTCACCTCGCCAGGAGCTCCACGCATGGCCGAGGTCCGCCGCCGCCACTTTCCCTCATCCTGCAAACCCTCGCATACACAATGAGGCAATGTTGATGTGAGAAATTTATCACAACCAAGAGTGAGGGAGGTCAGCCATATTTTACGGGGCAGCAGCGCTCAGCCACAATCCATAAACACGAATGTTCACGGTCTGATGGCGGGAAGAAGTGACCTGGCGAGGCGCTGTGACCCTGTTCAGAGACTGCAGGACTCGGGAGACCCACAATGTGACCTCCTGCTCCACGCTAAAGCTCCTTTTACGTCGTAAATCATGGGTAAGATGTAGATCATAAAAAGAGCGAATATTCATTGTTGTTCTGGCGTTCTGGTGGTGAAGGTGACCCGAAGAGGGGCGTGTGGGGTTCGTGGGGCTCCGTGGCCTTGTGGTCGTGCTTGATATTGTGACCCTTTACTCTCAGGAATGGTGGAGGTGACCGCGGCCCCTCAGTGTGTCGCCTATGCTCCCGCGTGGCCTAGTTGGGTGTGGCCTACATGGTCGCTCACCCCGCCACTGCCACTACTCGCATCTCTACCTCCGCTGCTTCTGTCTGCCGTTACATGTAGAGGTGAACGAGGACGGTTTTGCGTGTTTGCACGTGCGTGTCATGGGAACGACCCTGTCGGCACCTTAGTCCCTGTCGCGCACGCACACACGCACTCTCTCTCTCTCTCTCTCTCTCTCTCTCTCTCTCTCTCTCTCTCTCTCTCTCTCTCTCTCTCTCTCTCTCTCTCTCTCTCTCTCACACACACACACACACAAAGGAATGTTTGAAGGATGGGGCCGTAATGTCAGTGCACAGGACCGTGTATGGGCAACGAGGTCCTGCTGATGAAGACGAAGAGAAGGGAGAGGAAAGGGAACAAGAAAGGTAAAGAGGAGGAAGGAAAGGAAAGGAGGGAGGGAATGAGGAGGGCGCTGAAGTGAAGCTGGATACGAGGGACATAATACTATCATCCCTTCATTCCTCCTTCGCCTCCCCGCCGGTATCCTCTCAGATCGACCCTTAACCGCTTTTTTATCGACGCAAGAAGTGAAACAATTACAATAAAAGTGAGTATAAGCGTCCTCCTACCACCGGCAGCGGACTATAAAGGGAGGGATTTTACACTGACGTCCCGAGGCATTAGTGTTTCCCGCTCGTCCCGTTGGCGCGTGTTAGTAATAAAAGCCCGGCGCCAGATTAGCAGCGAGGAGCAATAAAACGGCGATAATATAGAATAAGAAAAACGACACGATCCTATCAAGGGGTAACGAGGCTTCCTTGATGAGCGCGGTGTGTGTCGGCGTGTGGCTCTACCTGGCTTTACCTGCCCAGACACGAGCGGTTAATGGGACGTCCCCGCGAGCACCACAACGCCAAATGAACGCACAGAAAACTTTTACGAGGTGAGCAAGCAGTAAGTCGTTCTCCATCCCACCTTCCTTCCTCCTTCCTGAATCTTCTCCCTCTTCCTACTCCTTAATTCCCTTCCTAATAAGCCCCTTAAACCTGTTCCTTTTTCAGTACATTTCTCTGTAGATCTTCAACCCACTTCCTTGCTCAGCCTCATCCCCTCCTGCACTTCCCGCCCTCCTCCTCTAGCCTCCTGCTTCCTGCCGCTATTCAGACTCCACCATACATTCCTTCCTTGGTATCATTCATCCTACATCTCCAAATCATCACACGTCTAGTCCTCACTGTTCAGCAGCATATATCTTCCTCCTCCTCCTCCTCCTCCTAGTTCATCCTTCCAAAAAGTCACCTTACTCCTCCCCAGCCTAACCTCACCTTAACCTCACCCCATCCACGGAGACTTGTCATCTTGGTGAAGGCCACACGTAAATCATAAAGGGGAAGAAAGGATGCTAATACATGAGCCAAAAATAGAGAGAGAGGGAGGAAAAAAGACGAGTGGAACTGGCTTCAAGAATCAAGATGAACAGAGGTTGTGTACTTTATTCCACAGTCCAGTCCGCCCCGTCAGCTACCGCGGGGGAGGAGGGACGCCCGTGCACTGGCTTATCTAGACGTGATCTGCTCCCGCGTCATGAGCAAAAAGGGAGATAAGTTCCACCTGTTGCTGAAGATAAAAGCGAAAAAATAGATGAATGCCAGCTAACACTCTCTCTCTCTCTCTCTCTCTCTCTCTCTCTCTCTCTCTCTCTCTCTCTCTCTCTCTCTCTCTCTCTCTCTCTCTCTCTCTCTCTCTCTCTCTCTCTCTCTCTCTCTCTCTCTCTCTCTCGATGACAGGGCAGGTATTGTGCTAAGCTGGATATATGGCCGAGCTAGATGCACACAGCTAGATGCAGTGCTAAGGTGTCAGGCGGAATATAGAGGCAAACTTGATACACTGACAGCTCCGGTATTATGCTAATCCAGCCACGGTAAAGGTAATCTCAGGTGAGTATACAGACACGCCAGGTATAAAATGAGGAGGGAAGCTAAAAAATTACTCGGGTACAAATAATGGTGTTCTGAATCTAGGGAGGGATGATCAGTACCTAGAAGTGGCGAGGTTTGGGTGGTCGAGATGCAGTGAATAATGTTGGGTGTGGCGTGTTAGATGTAGTAGCTTAACCTAACCTAACTTTTAGAGAGAGAGAAATAGGGGGAGAGGCAAGGTATGGGTGGCGTAGGTGCAGAGAGTGATGCTGGTGGGGTGGAGAATGCTGTGTTAGATGTAACAGTTTAACTTAACCTAACTTAACCCAACTTAACTTCTAGAGAGAGAGAGACAGGAGGGGAGGCAAGGTATGGGTAGCCGAGGTGCGGTGAAAGATTCTACGTGGGTGTGGTACGCGATGTTAGATGCAGCAGCTAAACTTAACCTACTCTGTGGAGAGGAAAACTGAATACAGATATATATAGAGAGAGAGGAAGGGAGACAAGGTATGGTTGGCCGAGGAGCAGCGAGTGATGCTGGCTGGGTGCAGAAAGGTGTGTCAGATGTAGTAGCCTCAATTAAACTAACCTTACTTGTAGAGAGGAAAGATGAATACCTTTAAATAGAGAGAGGGAGGAAGGTGGGGAGGCAAGGTAAGTGGTCATGGTGGAAGGAATGCCGGGTGTGGTATAAAAGTACTATAGTAGATACAATAACCTAAGACAGCATAGCATAAACTAACCTAACCTAACCAAATCTAACCTAACCTAACCTAATAGCGTAAACTAACCTAACGTAACTCTATACCTGACCTAGCCTTACCTAAGCTAACTTTACCTAACCTAAGCAAATCTAACCTAACTAACCTAAATGGAATCTCAGGAAACTAGTCAATGTTGATACAAAATATAACAAACAAACGAGTTAATATAGTTTGAATTTATACAAAATATTACGTTTCAGACAGACACAGTGTGTGTGTGTGTGTGTGTGTGTGTGTGTGTGTGTGTGTGTGTGTGTGTGTGTGTGTGTGTGTGTGTGTGTGTGTGTGTGTGTGTGTGTGTGTGTGTGTGTGTGTGTGTGTGTGTGTGTGTGTGTGTGTGTGTGTGTGTGTGTGTGTGTGTGTGTGTGTGTGTGTGTGTGTGTGTGTGTGTGTGTGTGTGTGTGTGTGTGTGTGTGTGTAATAGATTAATCAAATAAAGCAATCACAAAAACTAATCCAACATGGAAATTAATTACACCTTAAAGGGAGGGAAAGTCATCTAGTAGTGAATGGAAATGAAGGGAAACACCCATTCATTACCTTAGGTGTGGCAGGGAAGTGTGAGAGAGAGAGAGAGAGAGAGAGAGAGAGAGAGAGAGAGAGAGAGAGAGAGAGAGAGAGAGAGAGAGAGAGAGAGAGAGAGAGAGAGAGAGAGAGAGAGAGAGAGAGAGAGACTCATACAAGTAAGGTGCACACGCGTATCGAAACGGCAGTGGATTAAGGCGACACAGACAAACGCCTTCAATACATACATGCATACCTAACTAAACCAACTGACGCAGACTCAGGTACACAGGTGATGGAGTTCCAAGATTGGCACGGCGATAGAAGCAAGACACATTGATAGCACGCTCGTAGGGGGTGAATTTTCTACCGCCACCCTGAGAAAGCACTGTATGGCTCTTCTCACGGCGGGGCAGGTAAGACAGCATGTATCTAGGTGACCAGGTAAACTCAGAGGTAGATATTATGCGCCAGGTAAGGAGGAGGAGGAAGTAAGAAGTAAGATCAGGGGATTCTAAGAGGTTTTCTTCTTTCTCTTCTCTCTCTCCCTCTCTCACTCGTTGGTACTGGTTCTCGCTCTCTCTCTCTCTCTCTCTCTCTCCCCCCTCTCTCTCTCTCTCTCTCTCTCAGCATCCATCAGTGATTGTTTTAGTTACTCCCAGAATGGAGGTGATGAAGGGAAATTTTATACAGGTGAAATTAAGAGACAGAAACCTGGGTGGCCTGCGAGGAACGAGGACGAGGAGGAGAAAGAAAATGTGAATGTAGCAACAGAGAGCCTGATGAATTATAATGAGGTTATTCGCTCTAGCAGCCTCCTTAACGGATTGTTGGGTAAGGTAATTGGATTTATAAGTAATTTGTTATAGTCTATTGTGCTTTAATATTAGTTGTATAATATGGATGAACTTAAAGACATGGATTTTTTTTTTTACTCAATATAATAGTAATGTTATCTTATTCTTATCTATTTCTTTCTGGATATTTTAGTGTTAGTATGGAAGAACGACAGGGAAGTTGAAAGGCTTCTCTTTATCCCTCCCTACCTAACACAGCATTACTTGTAGAAAATATCATAGCTTCAGATATCGCACCTTTTTCCTGTGTCCTATGGAAATTACTTTAACGAGAGAAGGATAATAAAGAGAGAAGACTTAACCCCACCGATACCTACGTACCTCCAACAAAATAATCAAGAAAATGCAAAATTAACATTATCACAAAAAAAATAAATAAAAAATCACTCAAAGTATTAGTATGGAAGGAAGGCATAAGAGCAAGAAAGCTCACTCCACACCTGCCCATGTTAAGTACTCACCTCGGGCCACACCAACCACAGAAAACAGAAAAAGAAAACAACAACATGACTTTCAGGAAACTCACAAATCTTTTCACATAGGCAAGAGAAAGTTTGTGTTACGCAATACGTTTTTGGCGGCAGCATTGTAATGAGCTTATACAGGAACCTGCAGAGTTGAAAGTCGACAGGAATGTGAGGAAGTTATTACCATGACGGAGAACAGTTAACCGCCGTGATGCTGCTGTGATGAAAATTAATGGAATGACAGTCCACATCCTGCTCCTCGGCCTTGAGTATTCACAAAGATCACTGCGCCATGACTTTATTGTTGTCATATTACCTAATGCAGAAAATATTTTAATGCAGGAAAAGAGAACAGCAGTAGTAGTAGTAGTAGTAGTAGTAGTAGTAGTAGTAGTAATAGTAGTAGTAGTAGTAGTACGTATAGTAGCAATAGCAGAAATACCTGAATAATAACTGTTCTTTAATAGTAGTTGAACAACGGTAGTTATTTAGCAGTGCAATAGTACTACTTAGTGTTTCATTAATAGTAGTTCAGTAATAATAGTTAATCGTAGTAAATGAATAACAAAAGTTCATTTGTAGGAGGTGTGTAACAGCAGAATGGTGGCTGAACAGAAACAGGATGCATATGAGGAATGTGTCAGGTAGTAACTAATATATGTGTGATGCTGAGTGACTAGAGAAATTCCTTCACTCGTGTGTGTTCCATCACTTCACCTTGACTGCCTCGCTAATTTGTAAGTCATTCCTGTATCAATCTCAGTTCAAGAAGTATCATTGGTTGTGAGACTGAAGGGAAGAGGAATGGAATAGTAAGAAATGAAGTTGTTAGTGCCGAGTCATTGGGGAGTTTTAAAAAGAGATTAGACACATTTATAGATGGGGATGACAGATGAGAAAATACAGACACATCTGCGCATATTTTGGATAATCTTTTTTGGCACTTTTTGGGGACCTCTTTTTTTTTCTAAGCCTTCTTGTTGTTGACCAGCGCCCCTCTTACATTAAGATATACATATACAAGGACTGTCACATGTGAGTTTGATGGCTTCTTGAAGCTTCCTTTACTTTCCTATATGTTCCGGTGATCAATGCCGCCAAATGTGTTAGAATAATAGAAAACTTGCACTTCCCCTCATAATCTTCCATTGCGAGAGAGAATGCAGAGTGTGAAGCTACAACCAATGGTCTTAATGATGAGATTAATTCCGCGGCACGTCGTTTCATTTGAGACGGACGCCCGTCGCCCACCCAGGAGCTCAGCGAGGCATTCCCTAGCGTGCAAGATTTATTCTTTCCAGGAACGCACTTAAATGTTATGATGGTGGCGGTGGAGGTGGGCGTGGTGATGGTGGGAGTGGTGATGGCGGTGATGGTGGTGGTGGAAATTGTAATAGTAGTAGTAGTAGTAGTAGTAGTAGTAGTAGTAGTAGTAGTAGTAGTAGTAGTAGTAGTAGTAGTAGTAGTAGTAGTAGTAGTAGTAGTAGTAGCAGTAGTAGTAGTATATATCGATTGATATATATGTTTTATGTCAGTATTCTTCCTCTACTTTTCATGATTCAACATTCTGTAATCTCTGAACAAAACTCTTAATCGCAATTTTTTTTTTAATTTTTATTTATCTATTTATTTAATTTACAGGTCTGGACCTTAAAAGAATGTGAAAAAATGTTCAATCTCTATCTTTTTTTTTTATGATTACAGAGTTGTTCCTTCCTTTAAGAGAAACCATTGTACGTATATAAAATATTCTTTTGAGATCTTCACAGGTTAGCATAGATGCATATTTAATTTTTATAAGAAATTAAGACATTAAAAGGACACACTTTATCGATTCATATATATTTTTTAAATCAATATTCCGTACAAAAAAATTCAAAAGTTTTTGCAATTGAAATCTTCCTCTAAAGGTACAGATGAATAAATCATGAAAATTAAGAGAGGAATATTAATCTAAAAAAGCAAATATCAATCGAGAAAGTGTGTTTTTTAGTGTCTGAATGTTTTTTAAAAAGTGAAATATGGTTAATATCTATTTCACCAACCAGTCAAAACAATATTTCACATATGTCCAACGGTTCTTCTTTAAGTAAGGAACATATCATAATCACCAAGTAAAATGTTTTAAATTGAAAAACTTTTCACTTAAAACAAAAATTTCCAATTACAATTTTTCGTCTCAGATTAGGGATGCATAAATCATGAAAAGTAATAGAAGAATGATAATATAAAAAGTACATATCAATAAAAAAAGTATTTTATTAAGGCCTTACCTAGCAGCAGCAGCAGCAGCAAAAGTAGCAATAATAAAAGGAAGACGAGGAGCAAGGAAGAAGAGGTTGAGCAGCGGGGGGAAGAAAAAATGGGGAGATGGAAACACAGGAACATGGATGCCACGTGCAGAGAAAGCCTGTTTGCTTATAACGGGTTGCCTGCATCAGTAGTTTACATGATTTTACATACATTTGCTACCACTATGAGATAAAAAAGGGATGAACAAAGAGATGGGAGGCGAAGAGGAGGAGGAAGAAGGATTAGAAGAATGTGACATAGAAATATATCGAGGCATGGGGAAAAGAAATTTATGAAAAGAAAGTTCGCTGTGAAGAAAGAAAAGAAGGAAGAGAGATAAGAGGAAAAGGAGATAATGGAAGCATAGAAAAGATTAAGGTGTACAACAGGATGGAGAAAAACAAGAACAAGAACAAGAACAAGAACAAGAAGATAAATAACAACCAAAACAATCAAAACAAGCAAAGCAACAACAACAACAACAACAACAACAACAACAACAACAACAACCAAAACAACCAAAACAACAAAGAAACAAAGAAACAAAGTAGAACAAAAATATCAAAAAGAACAAGAGAAGAAAAATGAAGAGAAGGAGGAGGAGGAGGAGGAGGAGGAGGAGGAGGAGGAGGAGGAGGAGGAGGAGGAGAGTACGGGCAGTCAGCAGCAGGAGCAGAGACAGGAGGTGCGGGCGGCGGGGTCTGGTCGCCACACACCTCGCTGTCAGGGGCGCTAATCTGAATTACCTGCACGACTTCTGCTCAAGGCGAAGTGACACCACGCATAAATTTGCTGCCAGTATTTGCTTGAAGATTAGGCGAATTTCTTATCAATGGCCGCAGGAGACGGAGGCAGCAGCAGCAGCAGCAGGAGGAGGAGGAGGAGGAGGAGGAGGAGGAGGAGGAGGAGGAGGAGGAGGATAGGCAGATGACGGGGATGAGCAAGAGTAGGAGGAGGAGGAGGAGGAGGAGGAGGAGGAGGAGGAGGAGGAGGTAGAGTAGAAAATATTCCGCAACAAAAAATATATACTAAGGAAAAGGTAAATATTGGGACATCATTTGTTAAAGCATGATTTTCACGAGAAAAAAAAATATTACGAGAGAGAGAGAGAGAGAGAGAGAGAGAGAGAGAGAGAGAGAGAGAGAGAGAGAGAGAGAGAGAGAGAGAGAGAGAGAGAGAGAGAATGGATGAAGGAAGGGGAGGAAGGTAAAGAAGGGGACAATTGATGATGCACCCTTATAGAGCAGATCCCCTCTTTCCTCCCCCTGCATGTCCTCTCCATCGCTCACAAGGCTGCGGGTGAGAGTGGAATCCTGCCGCGGACCCTGGCTCCCGGCGTGCCCAAGGGCGTTGCCACTCACCTGTGTCCGCCGCTGATGAAAGCTTAACCCTGAGGCACTCTCCCTCTCTCCCCTCCCTTACTTGCCCCACGTCTCCTTGTCCGTGTCTACCTCTCCTATCCTCTCCCTCCCCCCCCAACGAACCGGTACCAGGAGTGATGCAAGTGGATGCTACTGACTCGTCCACCCCGACACTAACGCCATGCTTGTGGAAGGTGTACAGGTAAGGTCTTCTCTCCACTTCAGGACTCCACTTGCTTAGTTTCTTCCACCTTATTCTTACGTATGAGGGTTTTTTTTACTTTTTTTTTTCTTCCCCCGTGTTGTGGTGTGGATGTGTGGAGTGTGGAGTGCAATGTGGAGTAGGGAAGGATCACCACCTCTCCACTCAACTCCAGGACCCTGCATTCTTTCCTCCACTTCACAGGTCCGCTCTCTCTCTCTCTCTCTCTCTCTCTCTCTCTCTCTCTCTCTCTCTCTCTCTCTCTCTCTCTCTCTCTGTCTGTCTGTCTGTCTGTCTCCCCTCGCCATTTACTCACTCGCGTGTAGCTAATCTCTCCTTCATCTATTTTCTTACTTCTCTTGTCCTCATTACCTTTCCTTCTTATCTTTTATGTGTCATTCCCTGCTCTTTCTTTCTTCGTGTCCTCCATTCCCTGGTTCAGTTGATTCCATCTTTTCGTGCTTGTTTGTTCTTCCGAGAGACTGACCTTCTCGCCCATCGCTGTTTTTTTCCCCTTATAACATGTATACAATATAAGAGTCTGTACCTTTCCTCCCTGTCCTATTGGCCCCCACCGCTCACCTGCCTGCTCTTACCTGCGCCGCACCTCTCACCTACTTTCCCCCAGGACGCGAAACTATACATAAGACTCCCGTAGACTTTCGCGCTATGGCCACACCTTTAATGGCCAACCTACCACTACCACAACCATCACCACTGGAGAAACTACACACCTTCCCCGGGGTCTTGCCGCGCCCAGGCAGATCCGCCGCAGTCCATTCGCGGATAAAACATCAGACCAAGACCCAGTATTTATCCCAAGGCTCCAACTGAACCGCCCAGCGTCGACGCCCCTCCGCTTCTTCTCCCATTTCCTCAACAACATTCTAATCTTTGCTCTTGTATCGGTGCCTCACTTCTCCTTATATTGCTTGTTTTTTCTCTTTTTTTATATGTAACTTTCCCCTTCATTTTTATTTCCCTTTTCTTTACGTTCAGCCTAAATATTCTAATGTATATTATTGTATCCTTGCCTTACATTTCTTTATATTTCTCCCTTCTCCTCTTTGATGTGTTCCCTTTCCTGATGGTTCCTCCCACTCCTCATCGCTTTCATCTATGGCCACTCCTTCTTTTCTCCTTCCTTCCCATCCAACACTGTAATTACTAAGTTTTGCATCCTTGTTTTCTGTCTTCTTGTATTTCTTGTTTCTCGAACGTTATTCTTATCTAGATCCTTAACTTTTATTTCCCTTTTCTTTATCTCTTTTACCTCATCCTCTCTTTTTCTTCCCTAACATTTTCATCTTTTATTTATTTTTTTTCTGTATTCTTGCCTTATATACATTTTTTTTTTTTTGTCTCTCCCATTTCTTCTTCCTTAATTCTTCCTTCCCTCCTCATCACCCCTTTTACCCCAACCATGCTCTTTCTCCTCCTCTCCTTTTCCATTCAGCGTTAATCTCTACTTTCGCAACCGTCCTTAAAACCTCCTCACACTTCTAGTTTCTCTCGCCCATATCCTCTGCCTTAATATCCCCTCCGTTCTCTTCCTCATTATCGTTTTCACCCATGCACACACTCTTCCTGACCCCCCTAATCATTACCTTCTCTATCCCGTTGCTCCTCCTAATATCCCTCCTCCCTCATCCCTTGCAAGGTGTCGGGTAAGGACGGACAAAAATGGCCTTCATAGCATACCAATTAATTCCCCTAACCGACCTTAATCCCTTAAATTATCTCTTTTGGAATCCGCCGCCGAGGATGAGGGTCGGCATCCTTTACAGGCGTTTTAGCACATCGCGGCCACAACGGAGAGCAGCTTTCACGTAGTAGAGGACGTCTTCATGTCTCCCCGCCATATATAGATGAGCGTCGTTAGGGAAGACCGCATATGGCTCTCCTCTACTCAGCCTTAATCACAGCGTAAAGTATTGGGAAGTGGAGGAGGCGGGGGCGTTGAGGCACGGGGAAGGGGAGGTAGCTGGAGGGGGCGACGATGTGGTGCATGGGGAGGATGAGGTGGAGGAGATGAGGGAGCGATGGAAAGGAGAGAACTGTGAGAGAGAGAAAAAAAAGGAAGTGGTCACTCTCTTCTGTCTCTGATGGTTGATTGTGTTTGTGATTTTAACGTTTTTTTTTTTTTTTTTGTGTGTGTGTGTGTGTGTGTGTGTGTGTGCGCGTGTGTATGTGTTCGTATCTCCACTTAGGGACAGCACTCAAAAACGGATACAACAACTTAAACAACGACAAACTTTATATGATACTTGCTAAATGTACTTTCCATTCATGAATTTTTTGGCAGCAACCTAACAAACTAACCACTGTGTGTGTGTGTGTGTGTGTGTGTGTGTGTGTGTGTGTGTGTGTGTGTGTGTGTGTGTGTGTGTGTGTGTGTGTAGGGGAAGTAGGTAGGTGGTTTGCTGCCAGTTGAGACGTCTAATCAAGGCAGGCAGAGGAATCGACAGGCCGATAGCAGTGACGTTAACAGAGGGAAGGAGCTGCGGCCGCCCCCACAACACAATGTGACAAGCGGCGAGGCTGCTGACTGCTCGATTCGGTCCAGTTTACCTCTCCTGTCACTCTCTTCTCCTTTTCCCCTTTTTAATTAGTCCTTTTTTTTCAGTCTTCCATCTCTCTCTCTCTCTCTCTCTCTCTCTCTCTCTCTCTCTCTCTCTCTCTCTCTCTCTCTCTCTCTCTCCTCTCTCTCTCTCTCTCTCATTACCTAAACCAGTCCAATAACATATACTGAAGTCACTTACGCCCAGTCACCATCACCACCACCATCGCCACCTACCACTTTCATTCACCACCACCAGTGCCATTCACCACATTCCATGCGCAATCACCACTCGGGCACAGAAAAAAAGAGGAGCAAAAATACCATCAAATAACACTAAGTGCCGAAGATCGTGAGTTTCAGGCCATCATACTGAAGCAAAAGTGAGACCAGTAACATCTGACCTTACTAATACCAGTACACCGGTTCAGGCTAACCCCGCCTCCCCCTCCCCCTCAACTTAAAGAGCAAGTACCTCACCCCCTCCCTCCACTCCTCACTCTCCCCCCCCCGCCATGACAGCCTCCACGCATGCCTCTCCTCCACCTCCATCTCCTCCTCCTCCTCCTCCTCCTCCTCCTCTTCCTCCTTCTCTTTGCTGGCGGGAGAAGTAGCCACGCCCCTTACACTGCGCGGGAAATTAAGAGAATTATAACTAACTTTGATATTGTGTAGATTTTTATCGTGTAAAGTGTGTGTGTGTGTGTGTGTGTGTGTGTGTGTGTGTGTGTGGAGGTGGATGGGTGCTCGCCCGGGGGGGTGAACGTGACAGTGAGAATGACAAGCAGTGATAGTGAAAGACGACTTCCTCTTGGCGCCCTCTCAAACTTGACTCGCTAACAAGTCTTTTATGACCGAGCGGAGACGCCATGACCCACCTGAAGGAGAGATGTGGAGAGAAAACACACACACACACACACACACACACACACACACACTGGAGGAGACGCGTGCCTGTTGGTATCTGGGCGCGATTAGCAAGGTATCAAGACCTGAGTGAAGTGTAAAAAAATGCAAAGTTAAGATTACCACCAAGATTGGACTCCATTTTCATCATGAGCTCGACCTTTTCCCTGGTTCTTGCCGCGTCACCGGTCACAGGGAGGTGGAAAATAGCCTTGGCGGGGTGGTCAGCGTACTAAACTACGAATTTCATACTTTAGTTCGAAGAAGATTCAATGAAAATAGTTGTTATGCATGAGAGAGGCCAACTAAAGCCACAAAATATGAAAGAAAACACTTGGTAATTCTGCTAATTTCCCGCTTCCCTGCCTCAGAGTAAAAAGAGGGTTAGCAAATAACTTACCAGCTCTTTAACGTATTTTCCAGTTTTCTTAATAAATAGCATAATCTCTCAACTCTCTAGCCTCTCTTTGGCTCGTTAAATAAGCCGGTACATGTAAAAACCTGCAGAAGATCAACTGTAGGCAATAAGTTACATTTCTAGCCACTGCAAGCTAACCAGTTCAGGAGACATAAGTGCGATGAAGCTAAGAGCACTGAGGAAAAGATTCTCGACTCTAGCAACACTAAAAGACTGATGATGGTTAGACTGTTTCCCTTCAGTTCCCAGACTTGCTAGTGACGATTATTGTGGGAGTAATCTAGTGCTGCAAGTTACGTGAGTGTTTGGCGAAGAAGAAGAAGAAGTGCAATAAAAGAAAATAAAAACAAAAAAAAACTGATGCACCAATTCTCCACACCTCTGAACTCCCCACCACTGCAATAAACCCACATCACCACTACTATCTCGACTACCAGACAACGAAGACATTACCACGACAGCCCAACCACCACCACCACCACCACCACAGCCACCGCCACCATCTCTCATACGTGGATGCTTATCAAGGGAGCGAGAAGTGCAGTTTTTCACCTTCATTCCCGGCCTGCGCAGAGCACCCGCGGCCAGGCAGTGTCGGTCTGGTGGTGAGCGCTTCGGAGCCCAGTGAACCGAAACCAAAGCGTGTGTGTGTGTGTGTGTGTGTGTGTGTGTGTGTGTGTGTGTGAGAAAGAGAGAGAGAGAGAGAGAGAGTAGACAACAACAAAGAGACATACCACGAAACGAAATAAGAGTCAGACAGACAAACCGACAGAAAAGAAAAGAAAAACTGACAAAACCATGCATAGCGAGACAAACAAACAACAAAGATCGCGTGTTTAAAGACCGTCGGCTTTCATATGTGCGTGTGAGTGTGTATGAGCGTGCGTGCATGCGTGTATGTGCGTGTGTGGGCTGGACGTTTAAGACACATACAAACCTTTGCAAGTGTGAGCGAATAAATATACCTGAGATACGTATCTTTTGTGTGTATGCAGCATGTATGTGTATGTGTGTGTGCGTAGAGACGAGCCGTAGCTACAACACAGGAGGGCACTCAACACTTAATCCGATCAGCGATATTACGTCATTCGTTTAACATCGCCTCTCTCAGCGAACACAAGAGACGACCGCTCCACATTAGCATACATACATATTCAAACTTTGCCCTATTTCACTCACCGCGGCTCGCTATCCCCTCACAACTCAGGCGAGCAGGGGCGGGAGGAGAGAAGGAAAGGGGGAAGTGGAAAGGGGTTGGTGGAGGTTGGGGAGAAGGAAAGGGGTTGGGGAGGTTGCGGAGAAGGAAAGGGGGAGTGGAAATGGGGATGATGAGTGAGGGTGTGGGAAGGTGTAGGAGGGTGTAGGAGGAGCGAGGAACGAAGGAGGAGTGTGAGAGGAGATAAGGGTGAATAAAGAGGATCTGTAAGGTGAAAAAAAAAGAAGAAAGAAAGGAGGAGGGATATAAGGAATGATGACGAAGAAAGGAAGGAAAGACGAGGAGTAGGAGGCAGTGATGAAAGGGGTGAAGGAGGAATGAAAGGATATGTCAAAAAAAATAAAGAGAAAATAAGAGAGCAAAAGAACGAATGAAAATATGTAAAACGAAAAGAAGGAAGAGAAAGAAGGAGGTAATGGAAAGCGAATAAATACTAAAAGGGAGATGGAAAGAAAAATTCAAGATCAGAGAACGTGAAAAGAAAATAATAAGACTGAAAAGAGCGGAGAAAATTGCAACAAGTCAATCCACTTTGAAAAATGGTGGCGGCGGCGGCGGCGGCGGCGGCGGCGGTGGTGATGGTGGTGGTGGAGTATGGCAGAAGACGGTATGGCCTTTTAATCCCCACTGTTCATTTCTGGAGGTTAACGAGAAGCCATTTTTGGAAAGATAGCGCGGGGGGAGCGGCGATCAAAAGTCGTTTTATTATAGGAGATGAGGCGTCATTAAACCTTAAACCCACTACTATTACTTTCTTTATGTCTTACCCCTCTCCCTCTCTCTCCTCTCTCTCTCTCTCTCTCTCTCTCTCTCTCTCTCTCTCTCTCTCTCTCTCTCTCTCTCTCTCTCGTCCAGAATGCAGGCGGAACTAATCAATATTACGCGGCTAACAACTTTGGGTCGCGGCGGAAGAGGGATGGCAGCGACGCGGCAAGAACACCTCCATCCCAACGCAACCCACCTCAATCATTCCACTCTCGGGATCATTAGTGGGGGCAACCTAATCGTTCTCCCCTTCAGTCTTGTCTGTCGTCTGTCTCTGTCCGTGGCTGTCCTTTCCTGCGCCTCGTCTCGCCTCATTACAACAGATATCATCACCTAATGTCCGCAGAAAACACTGTGACTGCGGCCTAATGCTCCTCATCTGTCTTGCTGCGAGAGCGAGAAATGTGTGAGTCGGCCCAGGGCGGTCCAAGCGGCTCAGTGTGGCTGTATTGTGGTGGAGGAGGAGGAGGTGGAGTGGGAGGTTGTGGAGAACGAGAGCTGCTAAAGAGGGGATGGATGGAAGGGCTGAGTGGCAGCAGGGAGAGGGTTAAAGAGGAGAGTGGAGGAGGAGGAGGAAGAGGAGGAGGAGGAGGAGGTTGCACTGAACACTTCACAACTGATTTTGGAGATACGATGGACCTGGCAATTATGGAGACAGTGGAGGGAGGGAGCCGGAGGAGAGCAGGAGACAGAGGGAGAGGAAGAGACAAAGCACACGAAGAGAGATCAATGATGGAGGAACAAAGAGAGACACATCTTTTTATGACGGTGTGTCGATTGCATCCAGGAGTGGCCGGACCACTTAGTGAGGCAGATGGAGAGGAAAGGAGGCAGGCCAGACAACAGACGACTGACAGATTTGCTCCATCACAATTCACAACTAAGGATGGACAAATGTTTACTGGCGGGCACCAAGTGGGCTGCTGGACCGCTCGAGCCGCTGTGCACACGACTAGACAGACGTGCTGGGTCATACCTGGTGGCAGCATTCATCCGGACCACTTCCTTTCCCGAGGCTTCATATTTAGCGCCGGCAGAGTGTTCGATGAAATTCGGGGTGACTGGCCGGACCGGGGCTGCAGCAGGGGGTGTGAGGGGGGGGGGCGGGCGGGGGATGAGTGAGGGGTTAAGGGGGTAGGGAGGAGCTTAATGGTCAGAGAGAGGAAATGGGTTTGGTATTCAAGGGTTTGGGGAGGAATTGAACAGCCTAAAACTGTATTGAGATGAGCTTAAGATGTTATCGTGGCAGCCGGGACACCGATGCTACAATTATGTGTGGAAAGGCTGCATAGGCACACTGAACCGTCGGGCCTCTCCCGTGCCAGGCCTCGGTCAGTAGCAGCAACAGCCCGTGGCCAATGAAATAACCAGTCCTGCTACTTGTTACAGCAAGACTCGAGGGGCAGCGCGAGGAAAACGAGTGCGTGAGGGAGTGGCGTAGTGGGTGGCGAAGGAGGGCAGCGAGGGCGTGCCGTGGAGGCGCTCAGACTTGCGACATTTGAAGCAAAGCGGTCGACAGCCTCCACTTTCTTCCTGAGCGGCCGGGCGGGTCGGTGAGGAAGTGATAGAGCCTGAAGGCATTTCTTGAGAAAATAAGGAGCAACTATCTCCCTGAAGGGCTCCAGGCAGGCAGGAGCAGTGCCAGTCTGTACCGTGGAGGAGCACGTCCCTCAAGGAACACAAACGGAGAGCCATTCAGGGCGTCTCGGTCCAGCGGCGGCCCGTACATTACCCTCAATTGGGATAGAAAGCATCTTAGTTGGCGGGACGGCGGTAAATTTCGTCTCCGGTGTTATTAGCAATTTCTCAACGACTGCCTTTACAGTGTTTCACCGTGAAAGCCACGCAAATTCTCAGACTTGTTTGGTCAGATGAGTTTCGAACGAGCGAGATCTTATTAGATTTTATGGCGCTAATTATTATACTCTGGGTGGAGACGAGCGGGTCGTGATGGGCATGAGGTTTGCGCCGGCAAGGTGCCGGGGCTCCTGGGCGGCCACCGAGCCATTCGAGGACGGAAAACACATCACTGGCAGGGAGTGCCAAGGCGAGGGAGAGCTGGGGGGAGCGGGGAAACGGGTGGCTGCGCCTGGCTGGTGCGCGACCGAGCGTGACACCACTGCGCATGCCCCGTGACCGACGGCTGCGTGGGGTGCCTGCAGCTGATGTGTGCCGCTGGTGGCCCAGAACATCGTCGCAAACAAAAGGTCAATATTAATTACCGCTGAAATCTATTGTTTCTCGCGACTCTGCGTGTGGCGAGGCGCTATGCGTCCCGCGGCGGCTGGGATGGGAAGGGCGAGAGGTGTGGGGAAGAGATGGAGGAACGATTTCAGGAAGGTGTAGAAGAGAAAAGAAGTGGTGGAGCGGTGGATAAGAAGTGGGGCAGAAGTGGATGTGGGTAAAGAAATAGCACAGGAGAGGAGAGGTGGATATACCGTGGAGGAGTGATGGAGGAACGGTGAAGGAGCGGCGGTGGCCAGTGAAAGTGTGGGAGAACCCTCGACCAGCCTCACCTCACGCGCCCCACTCACATGCACGTACACACACACACACACACACACACACACACACACACACACACACACACACACACACACACACACACACTGGTACACACGTACAGGCATTCCGAGAGGTCAGACTTTCTTCCGTCTTTACCTTTGTAACGAACCATGCAGTAAAACATTAACAAACGAAATATACACTGTTAGAGTGACGAAAAGAGCGAAGAGAGAAAAAAAAATATATTGAAGGAGGAGGAGGAGGAGGAGGAGGAGGAGGAGGAGGAAAAAGGGAAAGTATATGTAAAAATGAAACTGAAAATGTAGAATGAAAACGAGGTAGAGAAAACAAAGGGGGATGTGAGATTGAGGAAGAGCAAAGAGGAGAAAGAAAAAAAGGGAAGACAAACTAAGGAAAAGCAGTAAAACAAAAAAAAACTGAGACATGATACACATTTATAGAAGAAAATCAATTGATTGGTGGAAGCGAAACAGGGCAAACTAACTTTACTCCTCTTCCTCCTCCTCCTCCACCTCCTCTTCCTCCTCCTCTTGCTCCTCACTTCTCGTCACAGGTCCGCCCACCCAAAGCCCCTTCCACGCCCACCACCGAAACCAATTTCCTCCCCAGAAATGGACCAAAAAATCAGCGTCGTTGGCAGGAAAATATTCAATAAAGACACTGGAAAAAATAGGAAAACTTTGCCTTTGTCTTCCTGTACATTTCCATTTTCCTCTTTCCTCTGTGACGTCACGCATTCCTCTCCGCTGCTTTCATTTTTCCTCCTCCTCTTCTTTTGTCCCCGCATTGTTATATATATTTTTCTTATCCTCCTTTTTCTCTCCTCCTCTTCCTCCTCCATTCTCACGCCGGTGCCACATCGACTGCTCCCCGCTGCATCTTTCCTTATTTGGCGGAGTGACGAGTACGAGAGAGAGAGAGAGAGAGAGAGAGAGAGAGAGAGAGAGAGAGAGAGAGAGAGAGAGAGAGAGAGAGAGAGAGAGAGAGAGAGAGAGAGAGAGAGAGAGAGAGAGAATGAGATAAATAAACAGAAATCGCAGCAACACATAGACATGCTGGAAGACAGACACACACACACAGACAATGTGGTAGACAACAAACAAACAGACATCACAGAGAGACAGTGCAGAGGGAAAGACATAGAGACAGAAAAAATAGCAAATCGAAACAGATATAACAGACAGACAAAAGAGCAGAGAGAGAGAGAGAGAGAGAGAGAGAGAGAGAGAGAGAGAGAGAGAGAGCCAAACCAACCAAACCAACACCAACCTTCACAGAATTCTAAAGCCTTGAGAGACCATCAGGGCCACTCAAGAATCTACTCCCTCGCTGAGCTATGTAGATGATATCAACTCCACATTTACATAATACCTGAACGGATCACCCGACGATCAATATCAATTAAGGATGCATTAGACGTAGTATATATATCACACAAGCCCCGTCGCTGCTTTTAAAACTTCATGCACACTTATCCTTTGAGATCCAGGTAAAAAAAAAAAAGAAAATGATAGAATAAACAAAATAAGTGCGGATCTCCTACTCACTTTTATGATTTATGCAAGTGGTTCCTTTGAGCGATTTTTATCATTTGTTATTCATTAAGGGCAATATATATATTTTTTTATTCTGGTCTAGATTACGAATAGTTTACTTAAATTCACTGATAACATTTGCTGAGTAGGAGAGATTTGAGATGTTAGATTAAATTATGGTGTAGTTCATTTCTTTTTTATTGTACTAGTTGTGGTTTTTATTGAGAGAGAGAGAGAGAGAGAGAGAGAGAGAGAGAGAGAGAGAGAGAGAGAGAGAGAGAGAGAGAGAGAGAGAGAGAGAGAGAGAGAGAGAGCACCATTACCTAATTTACCATTCAGGTGTGTCCTCGCCCTGCAGGTAATCCATAGTTTCTCAACCAATTAAATCTGACTATGTGATAAGAACCCTCCAGTCCTCCAGTTTTTCATCGTATTCCTTATTCTCTCTCTCTCTCTCTCTCTCTCTCTCTCTCTCTCTCTCTCTCTCTCTCTCTCTCTCTCTCTCTCTCTCTCTCTCTCTCTCTTTTCAATTAGTTTACAGCGTCGCACATGAACAATTCCTAATTAAAAGAAAAAAACACTTAATTACAAGGAATAATTAGAACACAATGCCACAAAAACAAAACACACGATCGCCTGCATGTATACTTTTAGCACAATTAAACAAATTACATGCCTTCTGATTTATTTATTAGTGACTGAAGGAGGAGAGAGAGAGAGAGAGAGAGAGAGAGAGAGAGAGAGAGAGAGAGAGAGAGAGAGAGAGAGAGAGAGAGAGAGAGAGAGAGAGTCCTTCAAGCTTCTAATTAACGATCATTCTATGTATTCTAAAGATGCACAGTTTTTTCTTCTCTTTCTCTCTCATTTACTCATGAACCAATCGCTATTTTTATCACAGGAAATAAACGAACTTAGCTCTTTCTTTTATGACTCTTCCTTTTATCATTTCCATTATTGTTATATACAAGATCATTTTTCTCCCCGTGTCTCCTTCGTCTCCTGTCTGGCCGGCCTCCCATCACCCGCCTCTCTGCACCACCACCGCGCACCCAACACACCTTTCCCTAACAGGTAATTAGTAAACCTGGAATCCACCTGTCACAATTAACAACAGGTTTAATCCCCAACCAGCCTCCACCAACAACATCTCGGGCCCAAACCCTAATTCCCTCTCTCTCTCTCTCTCTCCCTCCCTACCTCCTTCCTTGTTCTCTCCCTCAGCCCTTCATTTCCTCCTTGATCGCCTGATTCTTCAACTTCCACTGATCTTATTTAGTTTCTCCCTCACTGCTTAACCCGTGCAGACTGACACACACACACACACACACACACACACACACACACACACACACACACACACACACACACACACACACACACACACACAACACACACAGTTTTGTATTCTTAAAGGTTTCATTGTCTTATCTCGTCCATTTAACATGTTGTAGTGGAAGTTATTTAAGTTTTTAGTCCAGACTGTTTTCATGGTTCTAGTCATAATTCATAAAAGAAAATTTTGCACTATTTATAGCAAAAACACACATGAGAACTTGGCTGATCACTTGTGTAGCCTTTGAAAATAGTCGTATTGATAGATTAAAGTGTCTAATACGAGCCTGACACCTCCCCCTCTCTCTCTCTCTCTCTCTCTCTCTCTCTCTGACCCGCTCTCCTTGGCTCCTTCATGTCCCTCATCACAAATCCTTGAGGCCCTCGTTCTCCTCACTCTCTCGTCCATCACTTAGCGACCATTATCGGCGCATAAATACCGCCCACTTGTGTTCTGCGGCGGAGCATAAATCTGACAGGCGCGGGTTCACTTCATGGTAGACGCGGACTTCACCCAAGTAGCTCCTCGTCCCCCCTCCCCACCTCCTGTTCAGCTCCACTCCCCCTACCGCTGATTAATTTCAAGTCCAGGGGGACGTAATTTGATAGGCCGCCATGATATACTGCGACTTAGCTCCCCTCCCTCCTCTTACTTCCTTTCCCTCCCCCCTCTCCGTCTCACTCTGTCTCCTCCTCCTCCTCCTCCTGCTCCTCCTCCTCCTCCTAGTCCTGGCCTGTAAGTTATCTGCTGGCGAGTAATTTATCGGATCCTTTGTAATTGTAGGTAATGGAGGAGTGTCGGGAGAAGGAACCGGGCGAGGAAAGACGAAGAAGGAGCAAGAAGGAAACCAACAAAGGAATATTCAAAGGGGGAAAACAAGGCTCAGTTTAATTAAGGAGTTCACAAGAGTAGGAGACCGGCATGGGGAACGGGAGGAGAAAGCTGAGAGTGATGGTAATGGGTGGGATATGTATGTAAAGGGATGGTGAACTGTGTGATGGGGAAATATAGGGGTACAAGTGGCTTAAAGGTGTGTCCATGGGGTGGTGGTAGTGGTGGTGGTGGTGGTGGCAGGGTGTGGTGAAGGAGTGAAGGGAGGAGAGAAGGAGGAGTTAGGAGCAACGGGAGAAGGGTAGGAGGGAAAGAGGAAATGAAGAAGTGTAGAGAATAGGTGGGAAAAAGAAAGGGATGAAAGAAAAGATATGGAAAAGAGGAGGAGGAAAGGATTGGAGGAAATAAGGGAGAGGGGAAAGAAAACAAGGAGAGAAAGGAGCGAGGAAAGTAGATAAAGAGAAGAAACAAGGGGCGAGAGAGAGAGAGAGAGAGAGAGAGAGAGAGAGAGAGAGAGAGAGAGAGAGAGAGAGAGAAACACAGAAGAAGTAGGCAGAATCGCTGAAGACCCACACACGGGAGGCAGGAGATACCACGAGACAGTCAAATATCAAGGTTATCTGAGCCTTTACAATTATTTAAGCGAACATACACTTGACTTAAGGTTTATAGAAATTATTTAACGAACATTCACTATACGGAGAGAGAGAGAGAGAGAGAGAGAGAGAGAGAGAGAGAGAGAGAGAGAGAGAGAGAGAGAGAGAGAGAGAGAGAGAGAGAGAGAGAGAGAGAGAGAGAGAGAGAGAGAACCTGCAAGTATTTTTAAAAGTGTCTGCAAGCTACAATGTTGGCCATCTTCCAGCCATCCACCCTGGACACCACCACCACCACCACCACCACCAAGCCATTAAACTTTTACCGGCGACAAAAGCTCATTCCACAACATTCCTAACTGCCTCCGTATCAATTTCCACGTATGTTTTTCCCCTAGAGTGTTATCCAATTTACTCGCGATCTTAAACCTACTAATAATAACCCAAAGCTTTATTTTCTCTCTCTTCTTCAAGGTCCAGCGACTCGCCCTTCTCCTGCAGTGCTGCTCGCTTGCTAGACCTGTAAGTAATGGGGTAGGTTAAGCTAAGTCCCACCGTGCTCTCGTTTATACAAGAGTTAACAGCATCTCCACTCTTTCATCCCTTTTACTAATACACTCTGCAATTTCTCGACCCGTTTCTGTATTTTCCTGTTATTGTTTCTGCTTTTTTGTTTGTTTGTTTTCTCCGCTTTTCAATGACGAACTGTTTCAAAGGAGGAGTTTCAAGACACGTTCGAAATATTTCTTTTCCTAATAAACTCTGGAACTCTTGATCTTTTTGTCTGTTTTCCTGTTACTGTCTTTTTTTTTCCGGGTTTCTGTGACGAAATATTTTAAATGAGTTTCAAGACACCTTTGAAACTTCCCTCTTGCTGATACATTCCGGAACCCTTCATCTTTTTCTGCATTTTTCCCGTTACTGTATATGTTTTTTCCTTCTTCCTACGGCTTTGACATATTCAGAAAAGGAGTATTAAGACAACTCAGACACTAAGCTGTCCAACTACTTTGAAAATCTTCCAATACCCATCGTTTTCAGACCAGCGTATTGGGTAAGCATCTCTCTCTCTCTCTCTCTCTCTCTCTCTCTCTCTCTCTCTCTCTCTCTCTCTCTCTCTCTCTCTCTCTCTCTCTCTCTCTCTCTCTCTCTCTCTCTCTCTCTAATGCCACCTGCCAGACTACTTAACACATAAAACATGATGAAAGCCGAGCAGGTGCATGGATTCTCTGCGGGGTGTCACGGGACTAAGAACTGGTGGGAGTAAAGGTTCCGCGATGCTGGTAGTGAGTGTGTGTGTAAGAGTGTCTGTCAGGGGGAGGGAAAGGTTACACGGTGCTTCAATATGCAGAAACCAGTGACTTTGGAAGTGAAAGAACAATTACCTTGGTCTTTACACAGCTTTGTACATCTATGCCTCAGCACTTACGCTCACCAGCACGTCAGCATCCTCAAGCAGCACCGTTTTAGCACGCGCACTCGTAAATCAACACGTCAGCACTTGTACATCATCTGCTTAGTATTCCCATATCAGGACATCAGCACTAGTATATAATTTCATTGACTATACACTTATACGTCAGCACTCACAGGTCAGCAAGTCTGCACATACATATCAAGTCAGCACTCACACATTAACAGGTAAGCACTCACACGTCAGCACGCTAACCCTCACATAAACAAGCCAGAATTCAGATCACCACGTCAGCATTCATCTAACACATCAGCACAGACATCAGCACACATATCAGCAGATCAGCACTCACATCTCAACATTATAAGCACTCAGCAGCTAACCTAATTCATTTAACCTAATCCAACTTTAATTTAATAGCAACACTCAACCATCAGAGGGCGAGGACTTGCAGAGACAAAAAAAAAAAAGTAATAATAATAATAATAATAGCAATAATGAAATAATGCACTCAACTTACACACACTAGAACAGATTCCTTTAAATCACGGCCCTTTAATTACTTACAAGTGTGTTTTCCATTACCTCACACAGTAACTTCCTAAACCCTGTTCTTTATAATCTTTATCTCCTCCTCCTCCTCCTGAGCTCATCCTCCCAACATACGAGTATAAGTGCAATTTCAAGCGCTAGGTCTCATTTACAACTTACCAAACCACAGTATTCTTTAATCAGTACCTCGTCTCGTTCTAATAATTAACTTTTCTCCAACACCTTCGTCCTTTTTTTTTATTTTTTTACCCTCTTGTCATGTGGAAGGTTTTAAACGCCCAAACGGGAAGATTGTTTTCTACCTCACTGGTTTCTGAAGCAAAGAGAACCAGCAGAATCAGGTCCCGTAAGAGGGTAGGATTGGCGGCGGCAGGTAAGCAGGTGAGATAAGAGGAGAAAGGTGAGGAGAAGGATATGTGAGAAAGACACGTTGGATAAAAGACACGATGGAGAGATTTAATAGGGGACTTTAAAGTAAGACAGAAAGGAGGCTAAGATTGGTGGCGGCAGGTGAGTACGTAAGATAAGAGGAGAAAGGTGGGGAGAAGGATATGTGAGAAAGACACGTTGGATAAAAGTGTGGAAGGAGAGATTTAGTAAAGTGAACCTAAAGTAGGGCAGGCATGAGTAGGTTAAGAAGTGGAGGTGGACAAGAAGTGGAGGGGGAGGAGAAACATGAGACGGAGGAAGAAGGTGTGTGTGGGGTGGAAGTGGACGAACGAGAGAGAGAGAGAGAGAGAGAGAGAGAGAGAGAGAGAGAGAGAGAGAGAGAGAGAGAGAGAGAGAGAGAGAGAGAGAGAGAGAGAGAGAGAGAGAGAGAGAGAGAGAGAGAGAGAGAGAGAGAGAGAGAGAGAGAGAGAGAGAGAGAAACAGATAGGCAGAATGAGAAACAGTGTTGAGAGAGGAAATACACAAAAAATCGATGGATTAAGCTTAGGACTGACGAGCACGGAAGGGGATTGGATTGGATGAAAAAGGATTAAGACATGGGTTGGTGAATAGGGATGGACAGGAGGCAAGGGCAAGACAAAGGCGGCTGACAGGGAGACAGGGCTGTAAAAGTAGTAGTATAAGTAGACAGGGATTTGGTGGAGGAGGGAGTGGACGGGTGAGGATGAAGAACAAGGATATACAGACGAGTGGAGGGTGAAAGTGGTTGACAAAGTAATGGATGGATGTGTGCGCAGACAAAATAGGATGAAAAGAATAAGTGAGAGAGGTAAGGAATAGATACGAAGGAAAGGGAGGAGTAAATGAGGAAGAGGGACAAAAGAGGAAAGGCAAGGACGAAAGAGGAAGAGACAATAAGTGAAGAAAGGAAAGATAAAAATAGGTGAGAGCAAAATAAATAGGAGGAAAAAAAAACATAGAGAAAAGAGAAAGAGAATGCTAAAAAAAAGTGAAAAGGGGAAAGAGAGACAGGTAGAGGAGATAGAAAACATGAATAAATTATAGAAAGAAAACACAGAATGATAAGATAGGATGACAGAAGAATAAGAGAGTCAGGAGATACAAGAATGGGTAAGATGAAGGATACAAGAATAGGTAATAAACGAAAAAAGAAAAAAAAATCACAAAAAAACGAGAGACAGTGAGAGACGAAGAAATGGAGATAAGGATGAATAGGGGAGATGGAAACACAAGAATGGGTGAGAGGAGGAGATGCAAGGATGGGTGAGAAGAAGGGGGTAGGGAGAGGCGGGGAGGGGTGACCACCGTTCCTCCCACCTCACACACACACACACACACACACACACACACACACACACACACACACACACACACACATAACTTTCACCTCCGAATCGCTTGGCTGCCCAGCGCTTACCTGCAAAACCACCTGCGTCCCCCCACCTCTCCCCTCCCTCCCCCTCCCCCTCCCTCTCCCTCTCTTCCTCGACACGTACTTTTTATTTGCTGTCTTGCTTCTCTTTGTGTGTTCAAGTATTCATTATTAAGTTTTGCTTGCCTGCTTGCTTATATCGCTGCTTCCTCTCTCTCTCTCTCTCTCTCTCTCTCTCTCTCTCTCTCTCTCTCTCTCTCTCTCTCTCTCTCTCTCTCTCTCTCTCTCTCACTCACTCTCTCACACACACACACACACACACACACACACACACACACACACACACACACACACACACACACACACACACAGAGAGAGAGAGAGAGAGAGAGAGAGAGAGAGAGAGAGAGAGAATTTCCACAACTTTTCTTTATCTTTTCCTTTTTCTTTCTTAACCTCATCTTTACTCATATTCTTTACTCCAGTCCATCTTTCCTTTCCTCCTCTCACCTTTCTCCACACCTTCCATACTCTCCTTCCTTCCTTCCTTCATTATTACTCCTCTTTCTCCGCTCCCTCCTGCTTCCCAATCTTCCCTTCGTGGCAACCTGCCCTGCTCAAACTTATATTTTCTTCATAATTAAACGCCATACAGGGAACCAAAAGATCTGTTGCTGTTTGCTTTACTTTGCATCCCTTTATGGCCATCTCTCTTTCTCTCTCGTGCTCCCTTTACGATTACCATCAAATGGAGACGGAACAAGGAAAGAAGAAACACGAAATAAGAAAAAACATGGGAAGAAAAACGAAATAAGACAAAAGGAAGAAAAGAAAGAAAAATATACACGAATAGAACAAAATATATACCAGACCAGGATCTAATAAGGTTAATAAATAAGGAAAACAAAAGCCAAGCCGCCAATTAAGCCAGGAGGGAAGACGAACCATCCATCCGCCTCTCTCTACTTCTGCCGCTATAAATCCTCCTGAAGGCGATCAGATAAGTCCCGTAGAGTTTATCAGGGGCGGCGCTGCTGAAATGCTAATGGTGAGCGAAATGGGGACAATAAAATAATAATGATGGTGATGTTATTGATGGTGGACGAGATAGCCATAGTAGTGACTGGTATCAATAGAAATAGTATAGCAATGATAATGATATGATAATGATGATGATGATAGAGAGAGAGAGAGAGAGAGAGAGAGAGAGAGAGAGAGAGAGAGAGAGAGAGAGAGAGAGAGAGAGAGAGAGAGAGATTCACTTCTTACACCTACACCCTTTAATTCCCGACATCTGTGTTACCCAATTCTTCTTCAGCACTCTCCGCACCACCCCCTCCCTCACCCCTCTGACTGACGTGGCTTCCCCTCAATAATAAAAGTGGATTGGTGGAAGTTTTAAGTATAATTTCAGAAGACACCAATGACAGCAAAGGGAGGGTTTTTGTTTTTAGTCACTGTAATGTCGCTTCATAAAATGACAGTACCCGAAGTGAATTAATAAGTCACTTTCAATTGCAGTCAGAATGTTGAACTGATTTTTTTATGCCATACGTTAATTGATTATCACTCGTTTTGTCCTTTTTTTTCTTCACATCTGTACGATCTAATTTTTTTTTTCACTTAAGAACACGAAAGCACACAAAAAAGGGAAGCAGAAAGGGAAGAGTAACAGACTTCAACATCCTACACGTGGAATTCCTGTATAAAACATCGAACTATATATTTCTATCATTCCCATTCATAAATCTACATAACCTTACCTTGAAGCACCCTACTAACTCAGCACTAACAAGCTAATTACTGGGTCGTTTCAGTCACCTACAAACAAACTGATCTTGCTTTAAAATCCACACTATTCACACCAATACATTATTTCGTAAGTTCCTCCTTCACTTCCTCGTGGCCAAACTATTTCAACATCGCCTCATTTGTACGAGCTTTGACCGGGATAAATGCCGTCTTTTCTCTACGCTATCACAAATGTCTTACTTTCCCCATAAAAAGGTCTTCGTAGATCTTAGCACATGTCTTCCCACCCCATAAACGTCCGGCGGCTGTCACATAGCTACTCTATCGATCTCATCATATACCTTCCGCCAGTCCATAAATGTCACGTAGATATCTCTTCCTCTCCTCGAAGGAATTCCAACTGAACTCCATGAATCCAACTATGGCAGCAGACCCACCCTCTGTCTCTACTAAAACTGACCTTGTCCCCTGCAACTCCGAAATAACTACAGTAATGATGATCTCCCTGTCCGCACACCAGCTTGATATATCACTCAAAGCAGGGCAGGGGAGGGAATATAGAGTAAGGTGTTCCATGTATTGCCAATCTGTCTCATTTTTAGTTTCTGTCAATCCTAAAACTAACCAGATTTTCTCTACCTTCCATACAGTAACTACATTAATGATGATCGATCTATACATTAGGTTGACACTTCACTGATAGTAGAGTAGAAGTTAAAATACAAGGAAAGTGGATCCATGTCTTATCACTCTGACCAGGTTGACATTTCACTCAAAACAAGGTAAGGTAAAATATAGAGAGAGGGACGCCATATCTTATCATTCTGCACCTTTTAAGTCTCTGTCTTGCCTAACACTAACCTCCTTCCCTCCAACTCTGAAGAGGTAACAGAACTAATGATAGTCCAACTTCGTAACAGGTTGGCATTTCACTCAAAGCACTGTAGGAATGAAGATCAAGAGGAAGAGAGCTTTGTGTGGTGTTGCTGTCTTCGTGTTTAATCACCTCTCACTCCCGCCACGCGCAGGGAAGAGAGTGACGGTTTTCTATCAGTTCCACCGACGTGTGTGTGTGTGTGTGTGTGTGTGTGTGTGTGTGTGTGTGTGTGTGTTGGACAAGTCTCTCCTGCCACATGGGGACTAAAGATGACGGCGATGATTATGGTGGCAGTCAGTATAGTGGAAGTAGTGCTAGTAGTGGTAGTAGTGGTAGTAGTAGTAGTAGTAGTAGTAGTAGTAGTAGTAGTAGTAGTAGTAGTAGTAGTAGTAGTAGTAGTAGTAGTAGTAGTAGTAGTAGTAGTAGTAGTAGTAGTAGTAGTAGTAGTAGTAGTAGTAGTATAATAATAATAATAATAATAATAATAATAATAATAATAATGATAAATAGAATAATTCATAAAAGTTACTGAACAGGTCTGAAACGTGAGGTTACTACAGAGAGAGAGAGAGAGAGAGAGAGAGAGAGAGAGAGAGAGAGAGAGAGAGAGAGAGAGAGAGAGAGAGAGAGAGAGAGAGAGAGAGAGAGAACAAAATGATAATGGCCTTGCCCGCTGGGAGCTGATAAGGGAACCGTGCCAAGGTGGAGCCTCGTGAGAGCTTTGTGCCATTTAAAAAGACAAGCCGAAAAAAAATATATATATAACAGCAGCAAAAAAATAAGAAGATAATAAAAAAAAGAGCAATTTTAGTAAGCAAAATTTTAGACTAAGATCGGAGAAAAAATTCAAACCTAGACAAACTATTAAAAAAATTACAATGAATAAAAAGGAGCCAATGTAAAAAAAAAAAAAAAAAAAACCGCAAACACTAAGAGAAAAAAATCAAGAAGTAAAGAGAATTTTCATTAAACAAAACTTAAGACTAAGAGAGAAGTAAAAAATAAAACCTGAACAAATCATAAAAAAAAAAAAAATAACAATGAATAAAAAACAGAACGTAGAAAAAAAAATGAAAAAACACTATGAGATCATGAGTGTGGAACCAGATTCCTATCACTCCCTCTCTCTCTCTCTCTCTCTCCCTCTCTCTCTCTCTCTCTCTCTCTCTCTCTCTCTCTCTCTCTCTCTCTCTCTCACACACACACACACTCGGTATTACATTTACGATACCTTCACTGTACACACATATACTATCATACACACACACATCTCTCCCCAGATCACCTGTACACTCTCACCTATAACGAGGTACACGTGTCCAGGCAGGTGAGTGGGTTCCCGCCAAGGTTAAAGTTTCCTAAGGATACACAAGACACGCGAGACAAGATTACAAGGGTTACAACACCACCCCCACACACCGCACCCTGCCACTCGCTAATTTATCCGTGAGATGTTAAGAGTTGAGTGCTTGTATCGAGCAGAGTGTTGTGGTGTGTAGCTGAGATATAGTAGTTGTTTGTATTAACTGGCTCTGTGTGTGTGTGTGTGTGTGTGTGTGTGTGTGTGTGTGTGTGGAAACTAAAGGCCATGACCTATGATGACCTGGAAACTAAATCACCTCCCAGACTTATAATGTCACGTTTTTGTCACGTCAAGATTTTAAACAACACCTCAAGAACACAAACACTGATAACACACGACGGCGGTCCCCAGCCATCATTATACAAGAATTACGACAATAATTAATAGACATGCTGAATTAATGTGTGTATTGAGGTCTTCGTTTGCATTGAAGTTTAATTGTTATTGATATTACTGGGATTGCAACATGAGGATGCGTGTAACTGTCACTGCAATCGTTAGTTTCACTCGAGGAATTTGTTTTTCTGGATTAAATTTCCAGGTTTGGAACAAAGAAACCAGAAAAAAAGAGGAAAATATCCCTTTACCAGAAGAAGAAAAAGAGAGAAAACTGTTTACTGACAAGCTCGAATAATCTAAAATGTTCTTAATTCTCCTCATTTCCTCTGCATAAAGTTTCTAAGTGAAAACATATTTGGAACATAGAAATCCGCCAGGAAGTGTTGAAAATATCCCCTTCATGCACAGAAAAAAGAGAGAAAACCTGTTTACCAACTTGTTCAAATAAGCTAAACTGTTCTTACTCCTCCTCATCTCCTCTGTATTATATTTGCAGGACGAGAACGTGTTTGGCATAATGAAAACCGACAGGAAGTGTGGTAACTCCTACATTAATGTTAAAAAGAGAAAGCTGTTTACCGACTTCTTCACATAACCTAACATGCTCTTGATTCTCCTCATCTCCCGTGCATGAAGTTTATGGTGAGACTGACGCTTCGAGACAGGAAGTGTAGAAACTGCTCCCGTAATATTAAAAAAGAAAAAAAAAAACGGAGAAATCAATTCACAGACCTGACCAAACAATTTAACCTGCTCTTAATTCTCCTCCTCTGTTCGCTCTTTCTTCCCCACGCCATGGTAGATTTCGATTAATCAAAAAATTACTCACAGCGTTCCTGCTTCAATCCCTATCTATTACATCTAGCTCGTAAAAAAAGCGACCTGTTAATCTGGGTATCTCCCTGACCACCCATCCTTCCCTTTATCTCATTATCTTATCATCTCCAGTCACGACACTGCCTTACTCTGTTATTAAGTCTACTGACCGTACCGTGTGTGTGTGTGTGTGTGTGTGTGTGTGTGTGTGTGTGTGTGTGTGTGAGAAAGGTTTCGTTGTTCACTATCCCTTCCGTCATCCCCCCAACATCACCCCCTCTCTCACTCATTCCCCCCAACAAAAAAGCGTTCTTAACCAACCACCAACATACGTGCAGTACATCCCCCGCCTTTCTCTCAGCAATCCCTGGCACGTCCTTACTCTACATCACGGGCTTACAAAAAAAATCGACAAATAAATAAGAAAGATACTTCACAGGCCCACCTCTACTTTTGACACCACGCATCACCGCGCCCACACTCTCGCATCTCCCTCGCCCCGCACGCCCCGTAAAAGTGGTTTGGGAGGGCCCACGTCGAGGGGCTCAGGTGTGTGCTGGCGGGCAGGTGCATCAGGTAAGTGGGGATGAGCCGCCGCGCGTTACTCTGAAATGAAAAGACAAACGTAGTAGTGATTTATGAAGCTTAGTTACTACTGACAGGCAAAGGAGGGAGAGGGAGAATGAGTACGTGTGTGTGTGTGTGTGTGTGTGTGTGTGTGTGTGTCTTGTGTGTGTGGTAATCTAATTATTCACCCCATCGCTCCGTCTCGTTTCCTTTCCGAACCATTTAACGCTGCGAGATAATCAGACAATCACTGGAAATAATGAGTCTCGCTCACTTGGACACACGATGCACTCTGATCTTCCGGCTACTTTCTCTCCTTCCCTTGATGCCTCCCACCCATCCACCTACCCATCGCCCGCCCGTTTGTGTGTGTGTGTGTGTGTGTGTGTGTGTGTGTGTGTGTGTGTGTGTGTGTGTGTGTGTGTGTGTGTGTGTGTGTGTGTGTGTGTGTGTGTGTGTGTGTGTGTAGTTTGTATTTCGTGGTCATGTTGGAATAGTATCTTTCTACAATCTAACTTACTAACTAACTGACAGACTGGCTGTGTGTGTGTGTGTGTGGTGTGTGTGTGGTGTGTGTGTGTGTGTTGTGTGTGTGTGTGTGTGTGTGTGTGTGTGTGTGTGTGTGTGTGTGTGTGTGTGTCGTTCTTCACACAATCAACACACGTCTCACGTCTCCTTTTATGCAATACAGTATGTCCATAATTTTTCATTCTATCTCCCCAACCCGTTCATTTCATGTACACACGTCAACCTCCACCTCCACCTTTTCATTAACAACCTTTACCTTCACCACCGCTAACCACTACCATCGCCGCCGCCGCCATCGACCTTTCAGACTCTGCCACTTTCTCCACTTATCAATACACCCCACCTCCCTTCCGCCTTCCATGCCTACCTGCCTATCTGCCTCCCTTAATAGACGATTTTCTTGGCTTCCCTCTCGAAAAAACATGACCTTCTTTGCTTCTCTCTCGAAAATCATGAACGTATCTTCAAATTTAGTCTCTAATGAAATACAAGACATATACTCGTTTAATCTGTATCAGTATATTTTCTTTACGCCCTTTCATGCCTACTTACCGTATTTCCCTCCCTTAATTTTGGATTTTCTTCCCTCTCCTCGAATATTAAAAGCTTATCTTCAAATTACATTCCCTCTAGTCTACTCCTTTCGAGATAAACACATTTTTCAATCATATACCTGACTTCCGTTTTCCAAGCCTACCTAACTGTTTGCCTCGTTTAGTGAAGGCCTTTCTGTGTCTCACTCTCGAAAATCATAAGCCCACCTTCACATTTTAGTTAGGCTGATCAGTTCGAAACAAATGTAGTTAACCATCCTATATGAATACTTCCCTTCATCTCATACCTATCTACCAACCTATGTAGTCTATCTCCCTTCTTACAGTCCCCCTCTATGCTCTCATGTAAAAAAATCCAACTGTATCTCACTTTTTGCTGCTCCTTCTATGCTCCCTTCTCAGAACAATTCCTACTGTACATTATATCTTTTCAGGCAGTTCCTTATAGTACGCTCTCCTCTCGTAACTCTTTCTTAATGTATCTCTCTCCATGCAGTGCCCTCTATGCTCCCTTCCGAGAACCACTCCCGCTGCCTATCATCAAATTTCAATCCCTCTCGTGTACTTGGTTCGAGACACGGACATAAACTTTACTGATGAGTGGTGGGCGGTGCGGCGGCAGCGGTGGTCCAAGACGCGGTGCCCAGCCTGTGTAGTGAGACCAGTGGTGGCGTGGTTTCTACACACTTTTTTTTTTTTTTTTGCGCAACAAACGACGGAGTTATTTATGAGGTAGTAGTGGTAGTGGTGATGGTAGAGGTGGTAGAGGTGGTAGTGGTGGTCCTTGGTTGACTGGGAGATGGGGAGAAGATGGTGGTGTGGACGTTAAGAATAAAAGGAGACCGCAAGAAAGATGATTTTAGTCTAAGAATAGAAAGCGCAAGAAGAAAGAGGCTAAGGATAGGACAGGGAGGGAAAGAGGGAGGGAGGGCGAGGGACACTGCAGGAAGGGACGCAAATAGCACCATGGCGACCCTCCAGTGTGAGTCCACCTCTCGGAAAACTGTCAAGACGAGGCGGAGGCACTGAGATGAGTGGTGGGATTGTATAAGACAGGACTCATGATGGAGGAGGAGGAGGAGGGAGGAGGAGGAGGAGGAGGAGGAGGAGGAGGAGGAGGAGGAGGAGGAGGAGGAGAAGGAGGAGGAGGAGGAGGAGGAGGAGGAGGAGGAGGAGGAGGAGGAGGAGAAGGAGGAGGAGGAGAATATGAAGAGCTGGAGGAAGAGGAAGAGGGAGAGGGAGAAGGAGAGGAGGAGGAAGAGGAAGAAGAAGAGGAAAAGGAGGAGGAGGAGGAGGAGGAGGAGGAGGAGGAGGAGGAGGAAGGTGGATCATGATTTGAGGTGCGAGAGGCTGAGCTGACTGACACTGCCACCGGATCTTAGATATCCACTCGAGTCTTTTCCAGGAAGAAGTCGTGACCTCTCTCTCTCTCTCTCTCTCTCTCTCTCTCTCTCTCTCTCTCTCTCTCTCTCTCTCTCTCTCTCTCTCTCTCTCTCTCTTTCTCTCTCTCTTACTTTTTCCTCCTTTCAATTTGCATGCATCCACTTTTTCTTTTCACTCCTCGTCGCCGTCGCCTTCTTCCCCACCCTCAGGAGCGAATCGGTGTAAACGTTCCATCTTCCTCTTCTCTCCCTCAATGACACCACAACCCCGACCGGCACGCAAGTTTCCATGCCCCACTACCCACGCAAAAAGCCATAATTGCCCCTTGTTTCGCGTCTACCGAGTTCCGAACCCAATTAGAACATGCAGCTGGACACCAAATTACCTCGTTTTATTGGGCTGAGTCCCTGGTGTTGTTGTAACGGGCGAGTCTCAATACTGTGTGGGCTAATGAACGATTCTGTAGCTTTGGGATAAATTTTAATCGGTTCGCAAGAGAGAGAGAGAGAGAGAGAGAGAGAGAGAGAGAGAGAGAGAGAGAGAGAGAGAGAGAGAGAGAGAGAGAGAGAGAGAGAGAGAATATATAAAGCTTGCATGTATTTGAGTGTATCTGCGTGTTTACCACTAATTAACATCATCAAAATTCTCCTTCATGATGCAGATACGATAAGCAAAATACAACTTAATAATATATAATACCAGTGTAAAACATCAATTTGCTGGCGCTGGAATTTTTAGCAAAAGTACGAGAGACGTCTCAGTAACTTTTATTCAGCGAGGAGGGAGTGAGGAGCTGTCAGGGATGAGGAGGAGGGGGGATGGGGGGTGTAGGGAGGAATGGGGGGGAGACCTCTCAGGTAAGTCAGGGGTGGAGATGGGACACGCAGATACACCTGTGGGAGGGAGGAGGAAGGACAGGTAATCCCTCAACGGCCTCGCAGATTACGCAGAGGGGAGACAATGGTGGGCGGTAAAGGGTGACATTTGTTATGGCACACAAACAAACACACACACGCACACACTATAGATGCATTATCAGTATCAACTACATCACAGAATTCTTTATCTTTAGGATCCTACATCTCTTGCTTCTAGATTAGTGTAGCTTATCACAAAAAGTCTCGTAATGTATAAACAAGTCTGATGCTGTTTTGCTCGTTTGATGTTTGCTCTTCCTTTGTATTCCTTGTGTGTGCCTGGTGATGAACGACAGCAAATACAAACAAAGGATACGTAAACCAAACATCCTACACTGATAAAGAAATGAAAAGAAGACTTGGCAGTGACTGAAATACATAACAAGAAGGGTAACATTGATTGCAATTGCTGTACACATCACTAACATGCACAAGGCGAAGAGACCACTGCAGGGAAAATTGCTAGAAAAAAAGAAAGGTACAAAAAAAAGTAGGTAAGTATTCGCCTCTAAAGCTTCTGCCTAAAAGAATCAGTTACTGAAAAAAAAAAGTGTGTGTGTGTGTGTGTGTGTGTGTGTGTGTGTGTGTGTGTGTGTGTGTGTGTGTGTGTGTGTGTGTGTGTGTGTGTGTGTGTGTGGTGTGTGTGTGTGTGTGTGCGCGCGCGCTTGCTGGAAATATAACTAAATTCAAGCAGGCGTATTTTTAAAATTTACATTCGCTAGATAACATCACAAGCCTGACTCAATCCTGTAAAAAACACAATTAGGCAAGATGATCACACACCACACACACACACACACACACACACACACTCACACACACACACACACACACACATTCTCTCTCTCTCTCTCTCTCTCTCTCTCTCTCTCTCTCTCCTCTCTCTCTCTCTCTCTCTCTCTCTCTCTCTCTCTCTCTCTCTCTCGTTTACACACACACACACACAAACTCGGAACTACATTCAAAACCACTTAAGCCAACCTAACCACACGAGTATACTGAACACACACACCCTCACCCACCTATACCCGACAAAAGTATTAAGCTAGATTCAGTACCATCCACTTAATCCAGAAGAGGCAGCAAGACAAAGAAAACGAGGATCTGTTAGACACAAGAGAAAAGCCGGAGCCAATGTGGGACCAAGCATCGGCCTCCCTTGCGCCCAACTCACGGACATTCCTTTTTCTTATCTCCAAGTGAGGTATGGCGGAGACACGTCACCTCCCCGTATCCTGGTCATCTCCCTCCGCCTCCTTAAAGCTCCTGCGACCCTGATACAACGAGGCACCCACGTCACGAAGGTGCAGGATGGTGGGGACACGGAGCAGCCCACAAAACACAGTCCCCGTCCTCTTGATGGTGATGAAGGAGGCCATGAAGGGGGAGGCTCACAGAAAACCAGGTGACTATCTCTCCCGTGGTGGCAGGAAATGCAGGGATCACTAGGGGGTGCTTGAGTTTGGCCTCGGGGAGTGATAGAGGCCGTGTGTTTGTCTTGTCCTATTGGGTGACGCGATTGGGATACAAGGGGAGACTGGGCACCGATTTAGCGCCAGGGCAAGAAGCGTGATGGCAGCGGCGGGGGGCCTGGGTGTCACTGCCCGGGCGGACGATCACTGCTCTGATACACTGCGCTCCCCAGCCATTTCTCCTCCCCTGTTCTCCCTTCTCCCCTCTCCTCCGCGTCGCAGTCCCTCGTAACAGTGTCGGGCCGCCGTGCCAGTGACCCGGACAAGCCTGACCTTCGGCGGGAAGCGCGGGGATCCTCGCAAACACAAGCACCAGCAAAGGTCCCTCAGGTCAGGCAGGCTTCGAAAGTTGCACCCGAAAAATATCCCAAAGAGAGAGAGAGAGAGAGAGAGAGAGAGAGAGAGAGAGAGAGAGAGAGAGAGAGAGAGAGAGAGAGAGAGAGAGAGAGAAAATATCCTGTTCCGCAAATATTCACGCTGCAAATACGGCTCGGCGTTCGGCAAAGCATCACGAGAAATTTTCCAAACGAGAACGAGTGCAGTGCTGATTAGACATGCAAGAAGAGAGGCGAAGAAAGAAAAGATCCTGGAAGTAAAAAATAGCCAGTCTAGTGCTAACTCACAGCGACTTAAGTATCGAGTTTCAGCTGTACGAGTATGTATTGCCAGCCGCGCCATCTGATACTAATAGGCAGAGATTTAATGCATTCATCTACTGTGTTACGAAGACTGGGGCCCCCTAGATCATGAGAGAGAGAGAGAGAGAGAGAGAGAGAGAGAGAGAGAGAGAGAGAGAGAGAGAGAGAGAGAGAGAGAGAGAGAGAGAGAGAGAGAGAGAGAGAGAGAGAGAGAGAGAGAGAGAGAGAGAGAGAGAGAGGGAAAAATGTTGTACGTACATTTATCTATTAACCGTTTAACTACATTGCTTCTCCTTAATCTTAATAAAACGGACTGGTGCAAATTTATGATACAATTCAGTAGGGCAGCACTGATAGCATTAGAGTGGTCGAGTACCTATAACCCTTTTAATGTAAGTAGATATATTTGTTCTCATTAAAATCCTCCAGTGTTACTTAAATATCGCCTGTCATGCCATCCTTATCAATAAGAAAGGTTAAAGGACTTTGGGAGGAATTCTGGATCAAAGAAGGAGAAAGATGCACCTCTGTGTACTCAAACGAATGTGACAAGAGACATTCTAATACATAAAGATAAAAAAATATGGAAACTGGAGAGATGAGCACGCGAAAGGATATGCGTCAAGTCATGTCAATGCACAACAATGAGAAAAAAAAAATATTATATGCATTGCTCGGTGACTTTTGCTAGACACATGCGCTTATGCAAAGAGAACTGTCTGGTTATATCAGTGTACAATAAACCACGAGAAAAAGATTGATATATATATATATATATATATATATATATATATATATATATATATATATATATATATATATATATATATATATATATATATATATATATATATATATATATATTGCTCTATGACTTGTTAGTTTTTGCCACTCTTCATCACTCCTTATCAATCCTTTCAACTTCATTTTTTTTTTTTTTCGTAAGCTAAAATAAGGCAAGGACTTTTCTCACTTGCCAAAATTCGTAGCTAATTTCTGTCACACGTTAAATAAATACATAAATCACTATACATATAGACATACATCATTGTGTCAGGGAGAAGTAACGAAAGTTTGTAACATACCCCAACACAATAACAATAAACGAACGCATGTGTGTGTGTGTGTGTGTGTGTGTGTGTGTGTGTGTGTGTGTGTGTGTGTGTGTGTGTGTGTGTGTGTGTGTGTGTGTGTGTGTGTGTGTGTGTGTGTGTGTGTGTGTGTGTGTGTGTGTGTGTGTGTGTGTGTGTGTGTGTGTGTGTGTGTGTATGTGATGTGCTTATTCATGTGTCAGAGGTGAGGACTGGGACAATGACACGAGAAGCAGAAGAAAGACAGCTGAATCTGAATATAATGCCAAGGGAAAGGAAACCGTGCCGATCACCTGTGTGCGATCAGATGAAAGCTGCTTATTTGTCCCCATTCCCAGGGCACATGCGACCTGATACGCCCCGCCCTGCCCCGCCCCTCCCCTCCCCGCCCACGTCCACCTCTCCCCTCCATTTCCTCACGTCGCCATGACCCACTGCTGTACAATACTGTCGCTTGTTTTGCAAAAATGCTGACTGGAATAAGAGTAATGTTGATAATATAAGAAATAATGTAAGTAATAATAATAATAATAATAATAATAATAATAATAATAATAATAATAATAATAATAATAATAATAATAATATGTACACACTTGCAAGGTTCTATACAACACACACACACACACACACACACACACACACACACACACACACACACACACACACACACACACACACACACACATACATGTATATTTTTGGACAAAGGACACTCAGGACATGAACATTCCAATAAAAAAAAAAGAAAATAACTGAGCACGAGTTTGACATGCCCTGAAGAAGAAATGTAAGCTGGAGAAATAAGAACACATAAGTTATTAAAACCAGAAACTTTTGCTCTGAATGTAATGAAAGAGCGAGCGTGAAGGCGAGAGGAAAAAGGTGACAAGTGAGTGATGGAACATAGTGGAAAATGCAAAAGTGAAAAGATGGGAAAAAGGAAAAGAAAATGTGAACGAAGAACGGGCGCCTGAATATCGTACATCTGTGAAAAGAGAGGAACGCAGGAATATCAGTGGAAAGGTAAGTATGAACTGGAAATTTTAAGATATATATATATATATTTCTCTGGGCGAAATGCCGTAAAAGGTAACATATAGAAAATAAGAGAAAGAAGAGAGGAAAAAGAAAGGAAGAGGCATGCCGTGAGAAAGAATAAATGGAAAAACGTGGAATGAGAGGAGTTTTCATTTTATATAAGAGAGACTGGCAAAGGACAACAAAAAAATTAGGAAGAGAAAGATCCACTACTGTGAGTACCTAAAGGAAAGCGTCAGAGAACAGATCCAAAACTCCATGAAGTGTCTTGAAACCTCCATCATGAAAGAATTTAAGACACTGGCAGGAACAAATACAGAAGCAGGCAGGGAGTTCCAGAATATATGGATGGTGAAATAATGCTTTCTAAATTCCACTCTTCATCTTATTACGAAATGAATGGTAAGGAGGAAAAGCAAAACAGAAATCAAGGTGGATGCGTTGGACTGAGTGATACAAAGAGCACAGAAGCCCCGTATAGTTAATGAGGTTGTTTTCCCATTATCTTACTTTGGGAAACGAGCTGCTGGAAGAAAATAAATGAAAATAATGAAGCAAAGTAAAATCAAAGTATATTTAAAAAGAAATGTGGACATCCTCATCTTACTCTTCTCCACAAAATTCTGACGGTATGAAAAAAAGTAATTAATATCAACGCAGTGAGAAGAAAGAAGAAAAATGAACAAGGAAAAAGGAACAATCACGAGTCTGAAAGAATGAGAGAAACGGCAGTTAAAGATAAGTGGACCAGCCTTTCCTCACCCTATTCTTCTTCATCTAATTCTGACAACACCACACCCAACGCTGCCACGCCCCCTTTTGCACTGCACCCTGACACCCTCAACACACCCTAACACTCCCTAACACAAAGCCCACACCCACACCAATATACCAGACAGACACCTCCCCACTGCTCCACTACCCCCCTCTCCACCCCACCCAACACCACCCAATCAACTCCTCTCCCCACCCTACACAGACCCGCCCCGCCACAAGGAATGCGCTTCAAGGAGATGGATTTATCAGTTCGCTGGAGCCGCACAGGTATCCATCTTACTTAGCACAGACACCTTCCCTCCGCCCGTCTCGTGTTTCCTCCGCCAGGTGCACCGAGGAGTGGAGGCGCCAGGTGGAACAATGGACTCTTTGGACTCCCTTTGCACCCACCCACGTGTTTTGTTTTGTTGGGTCCTCCACTTAGGGGGGTGAAAAAGTGGGGAGGGGGGGAGGGGCTGTATGTACATATGTTGGTTTTCATGATTGCTCTGTATTGCTATTGTTGTTGTTGTTGTTGATGTTGTTGTTGTTGTTATTGTGGTGTTTTGTGATGGTTTATTGTTTTATTGTTTATTTCTTTCCTTCCTTCCTCTCTCCTTTCTTTTTTGTAGTAGTTTTACTGTTTTTTTTTTTGTCTTTTGTTAGTTTATTCTTCCTCTCCTATTATCATCATTATTGTTCTTTTGTTGCCGTTTATTGGCCTATTCCACCTTTCTTTCTCTTCTTCTTCTTTTTCTTGCTGTTATCATTGTTTCCTCCATTACCTGTCGTTCGCTTTTTCCTCTTCCTTTGTTGCCTTTTGTTGGCTTATTCCACTTTTTTTCTTCTTCTTCTTTCTTTTCATTGCCGTTATCATTGTTTTCTCATTCCTTTCGTTCGCTTATTCCTTGTCCCTCCCTTCTACAAAAGCTATTCTTAGTAATGTCGTCCCTAGTATCTTAACAGTTCCATTCATTCGCATATTTTTCCTCTATTTTCTTCTCTTGTCTTTATATTAACTGCATCTCGTACTTTTATTCTTTCTCCCTATTCACCTTCCTTCTCCTTCATTTTTATTATTATTATCATTACTCTTTTACTTGCTCGCTAACTAACTCCTTTTTGTTCCTTCCCATCTCTCTCTCTCTCTCTCTCTCTCTCTCTCTCTCTCTCTCTCTCTCTCTCTCTCTCTCTCTCTCTCTCTCTCTCTCTCTCTCTCATTTTTTTATTCTGTTTTTCATTCGCTTACTTCTTTTTTTCCTTCACTTTCCCTTTTTCTTTTTTTCCTCCACAAACTATCACAGTTGTACAGTATTGTCATTGCTCTCATTCACTTTCTCTCCTCACAAACCATATCATCATTTTCGTTCTACTTTTCAATCTCTTACTCCTGTTTTTTTTTTTGTCTTTTTTTTTCTTTTCTTCCACAAACCATTAACATAATTGTACAGTATTGTCATTAATCTGTTTCTTTTTTTTTTTCTTTACCTTTCTCGTTACAATATATTTCTCCCTCACCACCACCAAATAGCATAAGAAAGCCTAGGTCGAGATAATGCAATACACACACACACACACACACACACACACAGAGAGAGAGAGAGAAGCCGCCTATTAAGTTATGCCTGTGTCTCCTTATTGAATACGAAGATTACGTGCTACCAAAACTGAAATTGCTAAAAAAACCAGCAACGTCATGAAGATCGCAGGACCATAACGCAAACAAACAGTGTGTCTCTCCATTCTTTCTTCTCTTTCTTGTTTTTCTACTGTTCTCCATCTCTTTCTTCTACCTTCCTGCCTTCCCTCCCTAGCTCTCCTCTTCTATCACTTTTCTGTTTTTTTTTTTTTTATTGTTTATACTCTTTTTCCCTTTTAACTATCTCCCTTCTTCCTTCATCTCCTCCTATCAACTCTTCATTCTTTTTATGTTACGTCTTTCCTTCTAGAATTTTCTCCCTTTTCCCTAACTTCTTTCCTTCCATCTCTTCTTCATTTTCAACCTTCCCTTCTTTTCTTCATATCCTTTTTCGCCTTCGACCTTCTCATCCTTCTATTCATCCATCTCCTCATTTACTTTTCTGTCATCAATCCCTGCTTCCGTCTCTGCTTTTTCTCTCTTCCTTGCTCCTCTCCCTCTCCCCTTTCTTCTTTTCTCTCTGCATCCCTTTTTTTTTTTCCTTTCACTCATAGATTTTAACCCATAAGAAGTTCATGTGCTCAGCTTTTTTTAAATTTGTAAAATACACACACACACACACACACACACACCACACACACACACACACACACACATAAACAGATAAAAAGACAGATAATTTATTGACCATAGCCGAAGACGAACAGACAGATAACACACACACACACACACACACACACACACACACACACACACACACACACACATACCTGCACATCTCTCCTCAAACATCGGTAACTAATGACATGGTCGCAGCAGAGAGAATTAGGGCTCATCCCTCGGTTAATTACAATTCCAAATGATGCTGCTCCTCGGCCAGGGTATCATTACTTTGCGCACCTGGCCCGTGTACAAATTAGCGCGCCACTCGCAGGTGTGCAGGTGTGGCTGGTCGCGGCGCCTGTCCCGGCCCAAGTGTTGTGAGCCACGCTTGGGTAACCTGCCTGTGTGTGTGTGTGTGTGTGTGTGTGTGTAGTCAATGAAATATGTGTCTATACTCGTATGTTTATCTAGTTATCTGTCTGTGTGTGTGTGTGTGTGTGTGTGTGAGAGAGAGAGAGTGAGAGCGCGCGCGCACGCAGGGATCTCGTGCGAGTTCGCGCGAGACAGACACACAATAAAATCAACCTTGAAAGTAATTGGAAAAGTGGGCGGAAAAAAAAAAGAGAGGGAGAAGAAAAAAAAAAGAGCGCATGTCAGGAAACAAAAAAGAGTCGTGAGGACAGACAAAGACAAACAAAAAAAAACATCCGATGAAAAAAAAAAAAAAATAGCATGGAAATAAAAACATTTTACCTCCTCACCCGGACACGTGGTGGAGGTCACAGGTGGAGGGAAGGAAGAGAGGGAGAGGGAGAGAAGGGGAGTGGGAGAGAAATAGGGGAGGTAGGGAGGGAGGAAGGCTGAACTAAAATACCCTTACTATCCCACGCTAATAAAAACCTTCCCACCTATAAACCATTTCAAGAGGAGGGTGATTTTTTACACGCTTCCCTCTAATTAACATCTAATCCACGTGTATAATTATGCTGTTATTGTTTTTCATTAGGTGATTCACGTCTCGATTGTTCTCCTTATACACTGGGATTCATATGTATTAGTGTTGCTCTTATACGCTCACATCATTATATACACATAGGCGCGCCTCTCAATATAATAAAACGTAAGGAGGATACCATCAGTGAGTATCGAGTGTCTTAGTGGGTATTATTATCATTGTAATTGTTGTGGTATGTGTATCTTTGTATCGTAATGAAGGGGAAAGAAAGAAACAAAGAATTATTTTTTTTGTTTTTTCTTTTCATCTTTTTTTTTCTTTTTTTTTTTTTGGTCCTGTGAAATTGAAAGGTGCGTTTTTCTTTGTTTATCAGCCTTATGTTGTTATTTTCTCTTGTTCGTTTTTCTTAGCTCTTTTTTTTTATTTTAATCTTACAGGGGGAAAAAAACTTGTGATATGTTATTATTACCACTGTTTGTTTTAATCATTATAATAACTGTCATTACAACAACAACAACAACAACAACATCCACGACAACGACAACAACAACATCCACGACAACGACAACAACAACAACAACAACAACAACTACTACTACTACTACTACTACTACTACTACTACCACCACCATCACTGCTACTATTACTACTACTACTACTACTACTACAACCATCCCTACCAAAACTACAATCATCAAAACAACCACCAAGACTAAGTTTAGCCACACATTCCTCCCACACATCTCTCCACCTAACCCTTTCCTCCTTACCTGTCCATCTCTCCCTACCCTTACCCAAACCCTTTTGCCTCACCAAGCTGTCCATCCCTCTCTCTCTCTCTCTCCCTCTCCCTCTCCCTCTCCCTCTCCCTCTCCCTCTCCCTCTCTCCCGCTCCCTCTCTCTCTCTCCCCCCCAAACAACAAAGACCCGCAATAATTGTTGCTTTGGTGTTTACAATACATTGGTGTAAATGTCTTCCCGTTCATATTTACACGGACACTAACTGTACACATGAGAGAGAGAGAGAGAGAGAGAGAGAGAGAGAGAGAGAGAGAGAGAGAGAGAGAGAGAGAGAGAGAGAGAGAGAGAGAGAGAGAGAGAGAGACGAGAGGAGGAGGAGAGAGAGAGAGAGAGAGAGAAAGAGGGATGGGCTGGCGGTTCAAGGTAGGGGCACGTTGACGAACAGGAAAGAGGAAATAAAAAGGTAAAGTAATAAAAAAGAAAAAAAGAAATAATGAAAAGTCAATGAGAAAGAAAATAACGTCACAAGGAAAAGGCAAGGACAAGCCGATAGTTTCTCGTACGTACATACATAGACTTGAGAGAGAAAATAATAAATAAATATGAGGAAGTGAAAATATTAGGCAAGTATTTGAAAAGTGAATATATGCAAATACAAGCACACACACACACACACACACACACACACACACACACACACACACACACACACACACACACACACAGTTGGTGAGTCTGCAAAGCCAAAAATCACAAAGGTGCCAACAAGTAATCCGCTTATGTCTCCTCCTCCTCCTCCTCCTCCTCCTCCTCCTCCTCCTCCTCCTCTTCTCCTCTCCACCTGTCGATATCACAGATTTGTATAATGAAAATGCGTACGAAACGAGACTCCTATCAAACGTTTGGACATTATATTCACCTAGCACGACTTTCAAGCACATTAGATACACATGAGGGCTACTGCTACACACACACACACACACACAGATATACTGTCTCTCTCTCTCTCTCTCTCTCTCTCTCTCTCTCTGGTACGTGGTGGTGGTGGTGGTGGTGGAGGAGAAAGGCAATTGCTCTCATAAAGACTAACATAACGAGGACGAAGATGAAGGAACAAACAAGACAAGGATGAGGGCGTGAAGAACGAGAACGATAAGGAAGAATTTTAAAGTTCAAGAGAGGCGCAAGAATGAGGTTATTGCCGAAAAGAAGGAGGAGGAGGAGGAGGAGGAGGAGGAGCAATTGATGGATGCAACAAAGGAAAGGAAAGAAGAGGAAGACAGACATGCACGCAAACAACACACACACACACACACACACACACACACACACACACACACACACACACACACACACACACACACAAGACGAAGACGAGAAGAAATATATCAGAGAGAGAGAGAGAGAGAGAGAGCCAACGTGTAACACCAAGAAAATATATAGAGAGCAAGACAGCACACGGCAAAATATGTATTAAAAAAATAACACCGTCCGGACACGAAAAAAAAAGAAAAAATTAGACAAGCGATAAGGGAAAGAAGAAATAAGAAAGCCAAACAAACAACGTACTATAAACGCAACGAAGTACCAGATAAGAAAAAAAGCGAGGCAGGAATACGAAAGGAAATAAACACAGAATGCATACGAAGACGAGGAAGAGAAGGAACATTAACAGCAAACCAAAAGACAAAGGAGAAAAGTAAAAAAAAAAAAAAGATAAATAAAAAAAGTGAATACGATGTAACACACACACACACACACATACACACACACAAGAGGGCTGCCAGGGAAGGGTGTGTAGGCTTCTTAAATACCAACAAAAAAAAAGGCACACGATACTTTTAATACCAAACAGGTTGCTCAAGAGACTGAGGCCCTACCTGCTCTTTCTTATTCGGGGATGGAAAGGTGGAGCGTTCAGGTGGGAGAGGAGGGATGGATAGGGAAGGTATGAGGTGGGATGGGACTTAGGCAGAGGAGAAGGATGAGGTGGGAAAGGGATGGATTGGAATGGATGGGTAAGAGATATATGAGAAAGAATGGGGAGGAATACAAGAGGAAGAAAAGTGAGTTCGTGAGTTTGAAAGGAGAGAAAAGGAAAGAGAGAATAAGGGATGGTTGAGGATAGAAATGAAAAGGAACGGAAGAGAAAAGAAAGGAAAGGGAAGAGATAGATGGACAAGTAACAGATGGGGAAGAAATAGGAAGAAGAGTAGAGATTCTGACGTAGAGCAACAAAAAATAAATAAATAAAAAGTACTCGAATATACCACGAAGCCATTGAATTTATCACTCACAAAAAATAAAATGTTCAAAAATATGTAAAGTCACATGTTTTCAAGAGTAATTTATGTGGCTTATATAATACATCTTTTTTTGCTCTCTCTCTCTCTCTCTCTCTCTCTCTCTCTCTCTCTCTCTCTCTCTCTCTCTCTCTCTCTCTCTCTCTCTCTCTCTCTCTCTCTCTATCTATCTATCTATCTATCTATCTATCTATCTATCTATCTATCTATCTCTCTCTCTACCTTACAAATTTTCCCTTAATTTTACTGCTGAGAGTCGAGAAAATTTTTAGTGGAGGATGTAAAAGATGCATTTTTTTCTCTCTCTCTCCCGGGTAATAATCGCTTTCCACTCACGTCCTCCTCGGCTCTTTCTCGTGGGAGCAGAATGAGCGTGAAATTATGGAGAGGTAAAGTAAGTCACCGTGAAATTCCTCGGCAAAACAGAGAGGCCGAGGAGAGGCAGCGTCTTGGATGGCTACCTTACGCGCCTATTCTTCTTCTTCAGCCTCCTTCTATTCTTCCTCCTCCTCTTCTTCCACTTTTTTTTCTTTTTCCTCCTCTTCTACACTCCTTTTTCCTCTCTCCTTTCTCCTATTTTCCTTCTCCCAGTGATTTTTTTTTTAACTTCCCTCATTACGTATTCTTCCTCTTCACCATTTATTTTTTTTATTCTCTTGCTTTCTCTTCTCTAGCTTTGATTTTTGTTTCTTCTCCTTTTCTTCCATTCTTCTTCTCTTAGCTTCCTTCATCACTTATTCTTCCTCTTCTCCAGTTTCGCTTTAGTCTTTCTCATTCTCTTGCTCTATTCTCCTTATCATTTTTCCTCCTACTCTTCCTATTACCACTTGCTCTCTCGGCTATTTTCATCACCTATTCTTCCTCTTCTCCACTGCCCTTTATTCTTCCTTCTCATTCGTCTCCTTCCAATATTCTGTTTTCCTTCTCCTCCTCCTCCTCCTCCTCCCGGTGGTGTGCCTGGCCAGAGTTAGGGAGGGATGTAAGACACGGCTGAGGCAGGCGGCTGAAGGGTGGAGTCGGGTGTGGCAAGACTTGGGTTGGATAGAACACGGGATGCCGATGTGATGCAGTAACGTTCAGAACTCCAGTAGAAAAAAATAGGGAAAAAAAGTAATGAAGGTTGGGGAGGGAGAAAGAGAAAGTCGTATCTCGTTTATAACTCCATTTATTATTGCAACTTTCTTCAGTCGGCCTAATGGCAGCACGCGAGCAAGATCTGTGTCGCGTCTGCATTACGACCACTGACCGCCTCCGCCTCCGCCTCGGCCTCGCAGTCTCCCGCGCCGCGCCGGACCGCTGGCGGCAGAATGTCCAGCGTTTCCGGAGGGTTACGATCCGTACAGCCTGCGTGCCTCAGTGTGCGTGCCTCTCCCCCGCTGGTGCTGAATTGTTAATATGAAATCCCTGTGACTTACGCAACTATATTTCTTATTTGCTTTAAACCACATTTCTTACAATATCTTGAAGGCTGGCCAGCTCGTTTTGTATTAATTTCATTATAGGCTTTCTCCACTTCCCTTGCGCCTCTGCTGGCAGCCTCAGCGCTCTGCCAGTCAGCCCCTCACACCCCACAGTGGCGGCTTCCCCTAACCCTTGCCCCGCCACTCCCCCTCATTCCAGGGTAGACGCGCACTCCCACGTCCCCCTGGAGTGACGGCTCCCCTCCCAGGCTGGGGACGGGGAGACGGGCGCCGAGAACCTCCTGGCCATTGTTTTCAAACCTGTTCCCGAGGTCAAAGGTTAACGCCGTGTTTCAGTCCTGGAATTTATATGAGAGTACTGGACTTCGCCCTCCTCCTCTAGTCCTCCTAAAGTCCTGGCCGGTCCAGTCCTAATCTAGTACAGGCGCGGTGCAGCAGCAACCCAGCAGCACCGCATCTCGGAGTCAGCGACCGTCCAGTCCCCACCAGACTAGCACCGCCTCGTCTGCAGCACACAGTCGGGAGGGTCGGGGGGACTGGAGGGTTTGCCATTATTCTTCATTATTCCTATCAACTCCCTGGTGACGGGGTGGCTGGCCGGCCAATATTCTCCCAGCAAAAATACCTTATCTTCTGTTCCCCTAAAACCTATAACAGGATTGGAAATTTTCTCGTTACCACCAGGAAAAGAAAACAGACAATAATTCAACACCCATAAGTGGACGAGTATTAGGAAAAAAGTAAAAGAAATCGAGTAGACTCGCTAATATCATGTCGAGAGCGAGCAACATCCCTATACTTCATCCAGAATCCACGAACCCTTGCTCCACTCCACTCGTTTGCAATCCATAACACGTAACACCTAGCCTGAACAGTAAGGAGCAACATTCCCTACGAATATAAACCCTTACACGGAACAATACACCGATCTGAGCTATCCACCCCAACACCTACAAGCCCTAAGCCCTCAGGGACAGGTCAGTGAAGCTCCCTCGGCTCTCACACGCAGCGGCAGACGAGCACCACTGCAGGCTTGTCCCGACTCAAGGTTACATCGGCGGGAGGAGCGGCGAGCCCAGTTCTACCCGTGTTTGAGAGGAGGCCCCGAAATTAATTAGACAAGTTGAGGCACTTGAAATATTTGGCAACTTCCACCCATGTCGGACACGGCGAGCAAGGATTAATTTGGAGGAGGAGAGATGCAGGGGGAGGTGCAAAGGGTTGAGGAGGAGGAGGAGGAGGAGGAGGAGGAGGAGGAGGAGGAGGAAGAGGAAAGATTCAGGGGTGGTGAGACAGCAAGAGAGAGAGAGAGAGAGAGAGAGAGAGAGAGAGAGAGAGAGAGAGAGAGAGAGAGAGAGACAGAGAGACAGAGAGGCACACACAGAGACAGACAGACATACAAACAAGAAGAGAGACAGAGAAAAAACAATCTCTCTCTCTCTCTCTCTCTCTCTCTCTCTCTCTCTCTCTCTCTCTCTCTCTCTCTCTCTCTCTCTCTCTCTCTCTCTCTCTCTCACCCTGATAATGCAAAAAAGAAAAAACTATACGATCACACAGCACCGACAACTTCAATGTAAAAAAATGAAAAAAGAAAAAAACACGAAATTACTAAAAAATCCTAATAAGAAAACCAGCCTTCCGAAGAACAATCAGCCTCCGTCTATGTAAGCATCGGTCCTCTACAATTTCACAGACTAGACCTGGAAGAATGTTTGCCATCGGCCGGCGGATCCAGCGTGACTGCTTCCACCTACACCAAAAGAGAAGAGTGCACTGTGTATCTCCCTGACTACACTTCGAGAGACAGGGAAACTTCAAGCACGGTATTCCTCAGTCATAAACACTTGCATACACGCCTGCATACACACACATACACACACACACACACACACACACACACACACACGCAGTATAGATCATTTCAGTGGCAATCGGTGAGTTTGGGTGTCTGTGCAAGGTTTCGCATTCCTCTACATGTTTTCCTTTCAATCATTTTTTTTTTTTTGCTCTCTCTCTCTCTCTCTCTCTCTCTCTCTCTCTCTCTCTCTCTCTCTCTCTCTCTCTCTCTCTCTCTCTCTCTCTCTCTCTCTCTCTCTCTCTCTCTCTCTCTCTCTCTCTCGACCGTGCACTTCTCCCTTTCTTCTTCCTTTCCTCTCTACCTTCCTCTTTTACTGCCTTCACTTTTTCCCTTTTTTTTCTCTCTCTCACTTTCTTCCTCCTCCTCTCTCTCTCTCTCTCTCTCTCTCTCTCTCTCTCTCTCTCTCTCTCTCTCTCTCTCTCTCTCTCTCTCTCTCTCTCTCTCTCTCTCTCTCTCTCTCTCTCTCTCTCATAAGGTTCCTTCCCGCTATGAGTCAGAGGTCTTGGATGATCGCTACAGGTGAGATACAGGGCGACAGGTGAGGACCCACGCACGCACTAACAACAACAACAAATATTAGTGAAGGACGTTAAAGGAAAGAGAGGAAAAAGATGTAATCCTTGAGGTAAAAGCAGGAATATTTTCTCATGGGAAGGAGGATACGTATCTAATGTCCTGTTGAAATTCCTGAGGCAGAGAGGGAAGGAGGGAGGGAGAGAGAGAGAGAGAGAGAGAGAGAGAGAGAGAGAGAGAGAGAGAGAGAGAGAGAGAGAGAGAGAGAGAGAGAGAGAGAGAGAGAGAGAGAGAGAGAGAGAGAGAGAGAGAGAGCTACTGTGTACATGTAATACTGTAGCATGGCTGTTAATCATAAAACAATAGACAAAATAGACATGCAAGTGCTGTAAGGTGCTTCAGAGCTGGCAACAACGTCTTATACTCCTTATACCTCTCTCTCTCTCTCTCTCTCTCTCTCTCTCTCTCTCTCTCTCTCTCTCTCTCTCTCTCTCTCTCTCTCTCTCTCGGCTATCGTCCCATCCTGCGCGGTGAAAGTAACCTCTCATGACTTTTCACACGCGGTGGCGATAACCTGGTGACGGGAGGGAGGGAGGGAGGGAGAGAGGGAGGGTGGAGGGACACAGGTGCTTGCGAAGTCATCCGTCTCATCCATCACTCCCAAACGTCCTTTTTATAAATATATTCTGCAGCCTCACGTCGCGTCCCTTCCTCGTGGGTGCCAGCGTCCTCACACAGCTTGCCTGGCGCTGCATCTCCATCTTATTTTTTTTTTTTTACTACTCTTGACGGGAATTCCACTGGACGGAGGAGAAAACCAGACCTATTGAAACGTGTAAAACGTGTATTTCTCGCCGTTTGATAGCTTTATTACCCTACCAACTCATTTCCTAACATTCATATTACTTTATAGGAAAAAAAAAGAATTACGACGTTATTGAGTGTACAGTCATTAACTTTTATATCGTGTTGTAAAATCGATATCAGAACATTAAATCCATATCAAAAGTAAGGAAAGAAATGAATTAAAGTATGTGCAATTCCCCAGCAGGAAAAACCTATAATCTTTCAATGAATTACCGATAATAAAAATAGTGAAGGCAATGGAAATGGATTCTCAGGCCCTGTCATGAGATTCAATTAGGTAAAAACGAGGAGAAGCTGACCTGATGACGTGCCTTCCGCCGCGGCACGTCAGGCAGGCAGGGCTGTGTGGAGAGAGAGAGAGAGAGAGAGAGAGAGAGAGAGAGAGAGAGAGAGAGAGAGAGAGAGAGAGAGAGAGAGAGAGAGAGAGAGAGAGAGAGAGAGAGAGAGAGAGAGAGAGA
>NC_087162.1:25200447-25217947 GCF_035594125.1 Scylla paramamosain | reverse complement strand
GGAGGAAAGGGGAGTTGGGAGGGAGGGAAGAGCAAAGGGTGAAGGGTGAGGGAGGGTGGACGGGAAGGGAAGCAGGTAAGGTTGAAAGGAAAAAAGGAGGTTGAAAAAAAAGACTTGAAAGGACATTAATGATAATTTAGTGACGCAAAACCCATCAGTCACACATAAAAACGGTGATAACTGAGGATAACACAGTCTGCCCCCTCACTGCGAGCTTTACACACTCCAGCAACACAATGCAGAGCTCCTAACACTCCCGAGATACACATACAAGCTACATCTACATCAGCAGCACAATGCATACCCAACACACCACTCCACTCATCCACTCACTCAACACTCCAGCAACAAAGCATACGACTCATAACGCTCAAGATGAACACGAATACTTTATCTCAACACCCAAACAACTCCTTGCATATGTAACACAATCCTCTCCTCACACTCAACGCTCCACCAACACAATGTAAAACTAATCTACAATAACCAAACTTGACAAAACATGAATGAACCACAGGAAATACACAGTACACAAAAAGAACAAGCTCAAAAAAACTTCTACATTGCCTTAACTTATCCAACTTATCTTAACGTCACAAGGTGTAACATACCATAACGTAATTTAACCTAACATTATTTAATCACACCTTATCTTACATTACCTTACCTCACCTCACGTAACCCCAAACACAACATATCTAACCCAACCCAACCTAAACTAACCGTAGTTCACTCGTATACATACACAACACGCTTACAGACAATTCATCACATTCAAACATTCCTGCAACACTCCAACGACCTCACAAGAACACACACCGCGAACTGACTAGCAGGCAATCATCAAAAAGCGCAGCAGTTTCCTTAATTTTTCTCTTACGTGCTAAGGAGACCAGACAAAGGGAAAAGAGGAAAGAAAATAATAACACTCGCTCATAATGGCCGTACAATGACCTCCCTGCCACACGCAACACGTATTAAGAGATATAAACGAAGATATAGCTCACTGAATTCTTCGCGGACAAGTTTTCCCGGTCAATTTGCTTTCAGAATCTCAGCACCAGGAAAACACAGGTGGCAGGTGAAGAGACACTCATGGTACAGGCAATGAAGCGCCCAACACACCTGGCCACTGCACTGCTGCTGACGGTGAGACTGTTACATCCATGATAGACAGTAGGAAGAGAGCCATGGTATGTTTATGTGTTCTCTCTCTCTCTCTCTCTCTCTCTCTCTCTCTCTCTCTCTCTCTCTCTCTCTCTCTCTCTCTCTCTCTCTCTCTCTCTCTCTCTCTCTATATATATATATATATATATATATATATATATATATATATATATATATATATATATATATATATATATATATATATATATATATATATATATATATATATATATATATATATATATATATATATATATATATATATATATATATATATATATATATATATTCATTCCATTTTTTTATTTCTTTTTATTTTCCCTCTTTCATTTCATTCTTTCTTTATGTTCATCTCTTGTCTATGTGTACTCTTAGTTCTGATCATTTCCATGTTACTTATCTATTATTAACCTAAAAAATTTTGGAAGAAATATGGTAAAAATTTATAAGATTACACCCAATGATATTATTTTGTTCATTTTCCTTTTTCTAATAATAATAATAATGGTGATAATACTAATAATAATAATGAAGGTAGGGATCATCACGAGAAAGTGTGTGTGTGTGTGTGTGTGTGTGTGTGTGTGTGTGTGTGTGTGTGTGTGTGTGTGTGTGTGTGTGTGTGTGTGTGTGTGTGTGTGTGTGTGTGTGTGTGTGTGTGTGTGTGTGTGTGTGTGTCAGTGTATTATCATTAAACAACAGATGGACCCAGAGAATTCCAAAGGCTTCATAAGGAATGTCATTTTAAAAGCCTCGGAACTAAACCATTATTTTTTTACTCCCGACGCTCTCTAATCCTTAATTTATATACTTTTAGATTCAATTAGTGACTCCCACTTTTTTTTCTCCCTCGTTCCTGCCATTCCATATTCAGCCGAGCAAATTCCATTCTTTTTTTCTCTCTGTTTAATATATGAGACTCTCTTTATGGATTTATTTTCTCGTTCCTTCTTCCCTCTACTCCTCCCCTACCCTTCCTTTCCTATTCATCTCCCTTCCCTATCTCCACCACGTTGTTATTCAATCCCCTTTCATCTTCTGTCCCATCTCCTAGTCTTCTTTACCTACCCCTCATTCCTCTTTGCCTTCCATGTCCTTCCTTTTCTATCAATTCCCTACCTTTACCTTTCCATTCATCTTTCCTATTTATGTACACCAGTCTTTCCATTTCTGTACCTTATTTATCTGCACCAACCTCCTTTTCCTTTCAATTCCTGACCTTTATCTTCCCATTCACGTACACTAACCTCTCTCTTTCAATCACCTATCTTTATCATTCCATTCTTTTCCCTCATTTATCTACATGAGTCCCTCGTTCCTTCTCCTACTCCCACTCACCCTCCGTCTCCATCTCTCTCTCTCCTGAAGCAGCAGAGCCCAAACTTACCACCGGGGGGAAAAGAAGACGAGGCGAGGACGGGACAACCGAGGACGGTGACTGGACGGGACACGGAGCTTCTGCAATGAATAGAAAGAGAAATCTGCATAAATACAAAGAGACAAAAAGAAAAAAAAAAGAAGTTCTTGGATAACCAGTCAGTTTTATTCAGCTTTTCTAGAAACACTCGTTCTCACATAAACTTGGCGCGTACCTCTTGTGCAGGGAAAATAATGTGAATGTAAGTAATAGGACTAAACAGGGAGACGTCACAGCGAGTGTTTTTAGCTAAATTTATGTGGACAGGTAAACACAGGTAAGCAAACTGTTCTTCCTGTGAGAGAGTTTGTATACGTACCTGAAAGTCAGTTTGTCTCTCTCTCTCTCTCTCTCTCTCTCTCTCTCTCTCTCTCTCTCTCTCTCTCTCTCTCTCTCTCTCTCACACACACACACACACACACACACACACACACACACACACACACACACACACACACACACGCAGAGAGAGAGAGAGAGAGAGAGAGAGAGAGAGAGAGAGAGAGAGAGAGAGAGAGAGAGAGAGAGAGAGAGAGAGAATCCACCAGACTTATAACCTGAATCTTACTTTTACACGCGCACACACACACACACACACACACACACACACACACACACACACACACACACACACACACACACACACACACACACACACACACACACACACACACACACAAACTTTCCTGAATAGAGTAAATTCTCACTAATGCATTTCACTTCCTCCTTCCAAGTTCCCAGGTAGTTAAGCCTTTCCTGTGCCCTTAACACCTCGCCTGTCACTCCCAAGACGTAATCTAACCTAACCTAACCCCTAACCATTTAATTCCTTTCCTCTGACACCTAATAATTTTCTCTACTTTCTCCCGAACATTATCTCTTTCTACAACGCCTTTCCTTTCCTTCCTCTCACCTGCTTTTTTCATTCTTCCCCCCTCTCGTCTCGCTTTCATATCCTCCTTTGCTTCCTTCTTCTTTTCCTCTCAATCTTGCTCTGTTCTCTTCTCTCTCAGACTCCTTCCACCAAATACGGTTTCTTTCATTCTCGCTCTAAACATTCTCTTCTCGCCTCACATCACATCCTCCTTCACTTCCTCTTTTCTCCTCTTATTTCGTCTTCTCTCTTTCTAGCTACATTTTTCTCTACTTCTTCTCTTTTCTTTTTCACGAAATGTTTTTTTTTTTTAATCTTTCTCTCCAAATTCTATTCTTGCTTCGATATCATATTTTTTTTGCTTCTTTGTTTGCACCTTCCTTCGTTTAACATTTTTTTCATTCTACTTTATCTTTACTTTCTTTTACCTACTTTCATCAATTTTTTTCTTCATTCTTTCTCTTCAAATTCTCCTATCGCTCCGCTATCATATCCTCCCTCGCTTCCTTGCTCTCCTCGCCCTTCGTTTAATATCCTTCTATCATCATTTTCTTTCCTCCCTTTCACCTCCTTCCACCCAATATGTTCTCCTCCATTCTTTCTCTCAAGTTTCTCATCCTTCGCTATCAAAATATTTTCCTCTGCTTCCTTCTTCCTTACGTCCTTCGTTTCCTCCCTTTTTATCTGTAACGTCGTTTGTTCCTTCCTTTCACTCTTTACAGCAATTAAGTTTCCTCCCTTTCTTTACCTTGGCATTCTCTTTTCTCCTGTGAATCATAACATTATCCTTCTCTTTCTCCTTTACCTCGTCTATTGTTTTTTTATCTTTCCTTCCTTTCACCTCCTAACAAATAATCTCTTTTCCTTCCGTTCTTTTCATTAGCATTCTCTTCTCTCCTTGCTATCTCCTTCATCTACTCTTCTTCCCTTTCTCCTTTTCTTCCTCACCTATCTGTACCTTCTTTCCTTCCTCTAACCTCCTAACAGATAATCTCTTTTCCCTTCCATTCTTTATCTTAACACTTCCTTCTTTCCTTGGTATCTCCTTTCTTTCATTCTTCGCTTTCTCCTTTATTTCCTCAATTATCTACACTTTCTTTCCTTCCTCTAACCACCAAGCAAATAATCTATTTAACTCCCGTCCTTTCTCTTAACATTCTCTTCTCGCCTCGCTATCAGAGCCATCCTTCACTTCCTCCTTCGCTCAGACCCCAGAACCCGCAGCCCCACGCCGTGACCTGCAGCCAGCGAGCCCAAGAGCAGGTCCACGCCGTGTATTCATAGCAGGTTACTCCACCCCCTAAGGGACTGCGCGTCGTGGGGTGCAGGGAGTGGGGGTAAGGGACTAAGAGAAGGAGGTGGAGGGAGGTGGTCATGATCCTCCCCCACAGCAAGCCTTGAGGTGTGAGGTGGGGAGAGAAAGAGAGGAAGTTATTATTGCTTATCATTATCTGTTTACTGTCCGGTTTTCGTCTGCATTCGGTTAGGTCTCCCACTATTTTCCTGATTATTCTGCATTATATTATTCTCTTTCGTGCGTTCTATTCGTACCCACCGTGGTTGGTCAGGAGGGAGTAAGTTATTTTCATCTGTTTAACGTCAGATTTTATTATGTTTTCGGTTCAACCTCCCACTATTTTCCTGATTATCTCCATTATTTCGAGGTTGTGTTATCTTTCATGCATTCTGCCTCCCACCACTGGCTAGAAACAAACCGAATTCGTCTTTAATAGTTAAATGGTGTCTTTCACTTTGCATTCTGCTCAAACTCTCACAATTTCCTTCTTTGTCTGCCGGCCGCTGTTAGGTACAATATTTCAGACCGAATTCAGAAACAAAATCAATTCATTTTTACTAGCGAGAAAAATATCACAATCTGTGTTCTGTTAAAACTTCCACAATTTCCTTCTTTAGTTTCATTATGTTGCAGTTTCATTCTCTTTCGTACGTTCTTGCATTCTCCATACCAATGTTAGCGGCCAGGCTTCTTATATGACCAGAGAAACAACACTAATTCATCCCCTGCAGCCAGAAACATTGCTACCCCCATTTCTCCAAGTCAGGTAATGCAATCGAGCACGTATTTAGAGGAGGGAAAGCAAAGGAGTGAGAGGAAGAGCAGGTATGGCGAGGAATGAACTGGCCATCTGTACCTTATCAAGCACGGGTGATTTACACAATAAGGAACGCTGCTGATATAATTTTACAAACAGTCATTGATGGAGGAAGGAAAGCAAGAGAGAAGATGAGTAGATAGAGTGAGGTACTGACTGGCTATCTGTACATTATCAAATACGAGAGATTTAAAGTATACAGAATGTTACTAATGCAAAAAAAAAAAAAAAAAAAAAAATACAGTGTCCTTAGTCAAAAAAGGAAAACAAGATGAATGAAGAGCAGGTAAGGGAGGTGGGGGAAACTGACTGGCTGACTATCACTCTCATATCAAATACAGATTTACACTATACAGAATGCTACTGATACAAAAAATACAAACACTGTCTTTGGTCGAGGAAGGAAAGCAAGAGAGATGAAGGGCAGAGATAATGAGAGACTGGTTATCTGCCTTATCAAACATTACTACTGCTACTGGTAAAAAAAAAAAAAAAAAAAAAAGAAAATACGAACACTGTTGTTGGTCGATGGGGAGTGTGAGGCAGGACCCGATGCGAAAGTACTACACAGTGTCCTCGTTAACTCCCCGTCATCCCCTATTTACCGCTCCGCTTGCTGTATTGCTTCCTCGCTCCCCGCGCCGCCGCCCCTCCTATCTATCCTCAGCCGCGGTGGTGCTGGCGCCTCCCAGTTTTTGCCCGGCCAGCTCGAGTCAAATTACTCTTCAGTGCGCATTCTGAATCTATCAAGAAGGTCTAATCGAAGCAGCAATCTTATCTCTCTACAATTCAACGTTTTTATCAGCTTTCAATCAGAACACCTACCTTACTTTCTGATTTTTTTCATACCTACTCCTCTACCTCTCTCCCCTTACCCTCTCTCTCTCTCTCTCTCTCCCTCTCCCCTCCCTCGCACACACGACCTCTGCTGCCTCATTATTTTAACACCACGAGACGTAAACTATTAAGAAGGTCCTGCATTAACACAATCCCTTGACCAAATCTGCTGCGGCGATCCATTCTGATGTCTTATCGAGTGGATCTTCTCAGCTTCCTCAATCCTTTTTATTTTTACTTTTTTTTCTTTTCTGGTCTGTGTTGGGAGGGGTAGGGGAGGGATGGAAGGGGTAGTAGTACACCTGTTTGGCCTGTGTGCGTGTGTATATGTCTCTCTCTCTCTCTCTCTCTCTCTCTCTCTCTCTCTCTCTCTCTCTCTCTCTCTCTCTCTCTCTCTCTCTCTCTCTCTCTCTGATTTTTGGCTTATTTCTTAAATCTATTGTTATTATCATTAAGTTACCCTTATCATAAAATCTCTCTCACCCTCTTGTGTCTCCTCATTCTTTATTTTTTTCTCTCTCTCCATTTCCCATTCTTCTTCTTGCTGTTTTTTTTATTTTTTTCCCTCTCCTCATGTGCTAGTCCTATCAATCACATCCTCCCTCTTTCCTCCTCCTCCTCCTCCTCCTCCTCCTCCTCTTTTTCTTTCCTCTCTTCCTCCTCCTTCACTGGTAATGGTGATGCAAGTCTTCATATCTTCTCCTCTCAGGACATTTCTCTCCTTATTCCCTTTTCTTCCCTTTTAATTTTTCCTTTTTATTTTTCTTTTCTCTTCATCAACTAATTGCCTACATCCTTGACCAGCCTTGATTACTTCTGCTTTATATCCTTCCATGTGATTATCATTATTATCTTTAATCTTCACGTTATCAGAAAATTAATTATCCTCTCACATGAAGTCCTATTATTATTATTATTATTGCTTTTGTTGTTATTGTTGTTGTTGTTGTTCATTTTTCTTCTTCTACTTATTATTCTCGTTCTCTTGTTCTTGTTCTTCTTGCTCTTGTTCTTGTTCTTCTTGCTCTTCTTGTTCTTCTTCTTCACTTTGTTGTTGTTGTTGTTGTTGTTGTTGTTGTTGTTGTTGTTGTTGTTGTTGTTGTTGTTGTTGTTGTTGTTGTTGTTGTTGTTGTTCTTCTTCTTCTTCTTCTTCTTCTTCTTCTTCTTCTTCTTGTTCTTGTTATTCCTGTTGATGCTGTTTGATAATAAAAGTATTATTATTAATATTAGTAGTAGTAGTAGTAGTAGTAGTAGTAGTAGTAGTAGTAGTAGTAGTAGTAGTAGTAGTAGTAGTAGTAGTAGTAGTAGTAGCAGTAACAGTAGCTATAGTAGTAGTAGTAGTAGTAGTAGTAGCAGCAGTAGTGATAGAGGTAGAAGTAGTGATAGTGGTAGTAGCAGTAGCAGTAACAGTAGCAGTAGTACTGGTGGTGGTGATGGTGGTATTTTTCCTATTATTCTCTGTTCTCTCTTCCTGTTTTCCTTCCATCCTCCCTTGTTTCCTGCGTCCTCTCACTCCTCACAGAACCAGTCTTTCCTCTCAGCTCAGACCAGTCTTATTTTTTCTTTCTCTTCCTGTGTCGACTTTCTCTACAACCTCCATTTCCCCTCCTTCCCTCCCTCCCTTCTCCCCTCTTACCCCCATTCCTCCTTTCCTATCCCCCCCTTGCAGCCTACTTCCCTTCATAATGCTGGAGTGCTCATCTTCTCTCCATTCATCTCTCTCTCTCTCTCTCTCTCTCTCTCTCTCTCTCTCTCTCTCTCTCTCTCTCTCTCTCTCTCTCTCTCTCTCTCTCTCTCTCTCTCTCTCTCTCTCTCTCTCTCTCTCTCTCTCTCTCTCTCTCTCTCTCTCTCTCTCTCACCTGCAGCTCCCCCCAGTGCTATATCTTACAGGTATCTTTATCTCTCCCTATTATCTTCCTCCCTCACTAATTGTTTGTTTGTTACTCTTAAGCTTTCCTTGCAATCTTTCCACACTGACTTTCTCCTCTGGATTTTTACGTGGGTCTTAAAATAAAATATATTTCACAATTTCACTTTTTTTTTCTCTACAGTTTATATTTACTTTAAACTTTATGATATTCGGTTACCTTTTTTTCTGTCATTTCTTTTTCTTTACCGTCCTTTTCTTGCAAGTTTATCTTTTTCTCCTTTCTCACCCTCTTACTTAATTTTTTTCCCCCTCTCTCATCATTATATATATTTTATTCTAAACGTATTATATTCTGATATTTTTATGCGGCTGAAGGGCAAAATCGTGTCCCTATAAATGCTGCGTAAGTGTTTCCAGGCTCTGTAAATTCACGAGGAAGAAAAAATGTTAATGAAAGTTTTGGAAAATGTTTACACGAAAATTACAAGATGTTTCAGTACCATATTTTTTAGCCTTTCCACCTTTTTATCTTTATATACTTTTTTCTTTTTTTAACACAAGTTTCACCTATATAATTTTATCGTGCGTGCGAGCATGTGTTTGTTATTGTGTGTGTGTGTGTGTGTGTGTGTGTGTGTGTGTGTGTGTGTGTGTGTGTGTGTGTGTGTGTGTGTGTGTGTGTGTTAGTGTATTCTCTCTCTCTCTCTCTCTCTCTCTCTCTCTCTCTCTCTCTCTCTCTCTCTCTCTCTCACACACACACACACACACACACACACGTACAAACAACCGTAAACAAGCAAGGACTCAGCAAGACCCTGAGGAACTCCTCCCACAAGGACCTACGAGCCACCACCGAGGCACCTGAGGAGCGTGACGGTCTCCAGGTGTGCTCGTGGGGAGGTGTGGCCCCGGAAATCACCTGTCAATCCTCAGAAGCTTCAGGTGTCTTCTTTAACCTTGGACATGTTATCGAGTTTACTTCAGGTGACGGTGATGAGTGTGTGTCTTCAAGCTTAAGGTGTCCTAGATCTCTCTCTCTCTCTCTCTCTCTCTCTCTCTCTCTCTCTCTCTCTCTCTCTCTCTCTCTCTCTCTCTCTCTCTCTCTCTCTCTCTCTCTCTCTCTCTCTCTCTCTCTCTCTCAGCCTTGTCCCGTTCACTTCTCTCGTTCCATCCGCCTCCTTTATCTCCACCTCTTCTTCCTCTTCCTTTTTTTTTCTTTTTTATTCCTCCTCCTTCTCATTCTTCTTCTTCCTCCTCTTCCTTCACTATTTCGTTTCGTTTCTCTCTTTAATATTTGTCCTCGCTTAAAAGTCGGCAGGATGTAAATTATTTGTTGGTTTTCCTTGAGAGAGATTTGTCATCCTACTCTTTTTCTTTTTTTTTCTTTTTTTTTGGGGGGTGAAGAATTGTGTCAGTGAATTGTCGTTTATTCATTTTCTCTTGCTGTACTCTTCTTTGTCTCTCGTCTCCCTTCGTGTGTTGTTGTTTTAATGTGGCGTTAGTGTTTTAATGTCAGTGGTAGTGGTGGCTGTTAGCAGTGGTTGTGGTAGTTAATATTTTCTCTTCCTCTACTCTTCTTTTGCCTCTTCTCTTCCCTTTTGTTGTGTTACTGCTTTAATGTTGTGTTTTAATGGTGATGGTGGCAGAGGTAGTGGTGGTACTGGTGGTGGAGAAGGAAAATCTGTCATTACACAGCAACTTTTCTCCAAGCCAACCCGTCGTCACCGAGCCGAAGCTGCTAATTGTCCCTGGGCTAACAATTACTCCCCCTCCCTGCTCGCCTCTCGCCGCGCATTGGGTCCTAAATAAAGTAAACACTGCCTACCCACCCTTTGTGTACATGTAATCGCGAGTTGTCACGCGGGGAGAACTTAATGTTACCAATTACTCGCGGTCGGAGGAACCAATGCTAGCAATTATCGTGTTCGGAACTTAGGCGTGAAAAATATTGACTCGGCGGCCGTATAATTTACCGACTACGCACCAGAGCTCCTGCAGGGATTCCAAAGGCCCCTGAGGAATCTAAAGGGCCGTCAGGAGCTATTCGTGCCGCCCTTTGTCAGCCGCGGGCGGGGGGAACTGATAGAGACTCGCAGGGAAAAAAAAATGAGGTTTGAGTTTTTAGAGAACCTTCTGCGTCCTTGGAAGCTTAGAAGAACTTTAGTTAGATGCTAGAGGGTGTCTTTTTGAGGCTGCTGGGGGAGTGTGGGATGCTGGGAGGGTGTCGTGGTGCTAGGAGAGTGTATGGGTGCTGGGAGAGTCTCGGGGTGTTGTAAAGGGTGGTGGGAGAGTCTCTGGGTGCTGGGAGAGTGAGGCATGCCGGATCTCCCCAGTGAGTGTGCGGAGGTGAGAAGGCGAGATAAGAACACTTAGTCGGGCTAATGATGGCTGTGTGTGTCTCGTTCATCAGGCTCCAGATTATTTTTTTGTTGTTGCTCTTCTTCTTGATATTTATTTTAGGTCGAGCTGGTGTGCCGGTTGTTCTCTCTCTCTCTCTCTCTCTCTCTCTCTCTCTCTCTCTCTCTCTCTCTCTCTACTACTACTACCACTACTACTACTACTACTACTACTATTATTACTGCTACTACTGCTACTGCTACTACTCTATTACTTGCACTATTACTACTACTTCTTTGCCTTCTTTCTAATCGTATCGCAATGTTAACCAAATGTCTCCTCAATTATGATAAGGAATATATCTATACTTTTAATCAAAACACCCCACCCCCCAAAAAAAGAAACGAAGAATATAAGAAGCACGTAACGGAATTTGGCTTCAGCGAGTTCACCCTTCACTGCACGAGGGCGAATGTAAAGTTCTCCTCGTCACGAAGGAAAATATGACGGATGAAAAAAGCTTGGCCACGCAGGAAGTGAAGCCCGGAAGTCGAGTTTTCAGGGCAATACAAAACTCCTGCAGAACAGCACAGAACAACATGTCATTGAGTCCCAAGGTTACACGGGGAAGGGAGGAGAGTAATGGTTAGTTTCAGGAGCAAGTGCACGTACATACATCCCCGGGGAGAGAATCAAGCAGCAATACAAGTGGTAATGAGGGAAAATGACGTGCTATCTCGAGGTGTTCGTCTGGTTCCCGGCAATAGTTTATCACCTTCTAACAGGATGCTGGTTTTCTGGTCTGCTTGTTGCCGTCAAAAAGAAGCAGAATTCGTATGCGGAAAGAGTATGAATGTGCATTAACACCCAGCATCTCTCTCTCTCTCTCTCTCTCTCTCTCTCTCTCTCTCTCTCTCTCTCTCTCTCTCTCTCTCTCTCTCTCTCTCTATCACGCACCCACGTATAGTCACATCTCACTCGCTAAACTCACTCATTCAACTCTCCCACACACACACACACACACACGCACACAGACAAAACACTCACACTCACACACACACTCACAATAGAAAAAAAAAAGCCTTACGCACGGGAGAGGAAGAGTCCCAAATAAGCAACATGACACTAACGATCGCGGACATGACGGATGGCTAACACAACAAGGAAAGGGCATCAATTAATTTCACTCTTACACAAAGTAGATCATCTGTTTACATGCAACTTCCCACTGCTGCTGGCGAAGTTAGAGGAGGAGGAGTGAAGGAGAAGGAATGAAGGTGGAGAAGGAGGAGTAGGAGGAGGAGGTTGAGGAAGACATTGAGGAGGAGGAGGAGGAGGAGGAGGAGGAGGAGGAGGAGGAGGAGGAGGAGGACATGACAAGATAATTAAAGAAGACTAGGAACACTGATTTTTCTACAAACCTGCAGTCTCTATCTCTCTCTCTCTCTCTCTCTCTCTCTCTCTCTCTCTCTCTCTCTCTCTCTCTCTCTCTCTCTCTCTCTCTCTCTCTCTCTCTTCATGATACGCAGTTAACCTAATTTCTGTTTCATTTTCCCTCCTTTTCACGGTGAATTGTTTTCCTTATTTCGATCATCATTCCTTTCCCTCTCGCCCAGTTACGTGCTCTCTCTCCCTCTCCCTCTCCCTCTCCCTCTCCCTCTCCCTCTCTCTCTCCCTCTCTCTCTCACGCAACACTCTCCCTTGGGACACACGCCAAAGTCACCCCAAGAATAGGGCGTCGGAAGCATGACCCGGATCTAAATATTGGGAGGCGCTGCAGTGGGGCAGAGGCGAGGAGAGGAGAGATGAGAGGAGAGGGGCGGGGCGGTACGTGGGTTAAGTTAAGGGGAGGAGAAAGAGGAGGAGAAGGAGGAGGAGGAGGAAGAGGAGGGAGGGAGTTCGAGGTCAGAGAGAGAGGAACTGGAGACGGAGGTTGGGGTTTTTCGGGTTTTGGGGTTGGGGGCTGGGAGGGAGGGGAGGGAGGGGAGTGTGGGGAGTGTGGGGAGTGTGAGGTGATCTTGGATGGCTAGATGTGACGGTCCGGTTTGACTGAAATTAGGGTAGTTAGGTTAGTGAGCTGATTGTGTGAGTGATGTAAGGTGAGGAGAGGTTGAGAGAGAGAGAGAGAGAGAGAGAGAGAGAGAGAGAGAGAGAGAGAGAGAGAGAGAGAGAGAGAGAGAGAGAGAGAGAGAGAGAGAGAATGAAAAGTACTCTTACACTATGCAAATCCAACTGAGAAACAAATATTGACAGAAAAAGGAAGAAATGTGAACCCTTAATCGTGAGTCACTGACATAGAAATTGAATTAGATGCGAGTAACCAGAGGGAGCGGGGGGAGAGAGAGAGAGAGAGAGAGAGAGAGAGAGAGAGAGAGAGAGAGAGAGAGAGAGAGAGAGAGAGAGAGAGAGAGAGAGAGGCCTCCAAGCAGTCCCTTCCGTGATGGCTCGTCCCCTAACAAGGCTTTATGATCGGTGCGAGAATTATGCCTGACGCTGCTGAGTTTCTTGGGTAACGCCGGAGGTCACATGGAGGAGGAGGAGGAGGAGGAGGCGTGTGTGTGGCTTCTCTCGGTGGTCGGGACTCGTGAGCGGGCACTCAACATCACGCCGGGGGACTCACGGCCACCGAGGCGCCTCTTCCTCATTTGAGCAGTTTTTTTTTTTCTTTCCTCCTCCTGTACTTATTTCTTCTTTTCCTTTTATCTTAATTGTTATTGTTTTCTTATCCTCTGAATTTATTCTTTCTTATTTTTCTCTCCTTACGTTCTTTTTCCTTTGTTCATTTTCGTTTCTCTTACACCTCTTCATTCTGGTACTCTTTCTATTTTAGTACTGTCAGTCCTCGGTAGTATAGTGGTTAGTATCCCCGCCTGTCACGCGGGAGACCGGGGTTCGATTCCCCGCCGGGGAGGATCACATCGTTTTATTTTTTATTTTCGATTTCAGTGTCTTTCGTCTTTCATATTAGATTTGAGAATGAGGTTAACCACAAACAGACTCCTGAAGGCCACCAGCACTGTTGTTGTTAGTTGTTACTTCGTGCTACTCCCCTTCCCCCTCATCTTTTTCTCTCCACTACGTTCTCCTTCTCCCTATGACCCACCATTATTAATAATAGTAGTATTAGTCTTAGCACTAGAGATCTTCGAGCTGATCTTGCTGCAGGTACTACTTCTATTACTATTATCACTGCTCATAACAACCACAACATAATAATGGCAGCAATCCCCGGCCTGATCCCTGCAGTGCGCGGACATCAGCACCTAATCAACGGGAAACTACGAGTACAGTTACTTGCTGACGACTCCAAGGTGAGCAGCAGGAAGGCGCAGCACGAGCGTCACCACCGCGAGCTTGGGGTATGGCAGGGTGTGTGTCCTGATGTCCTTAGCTTGTAGTGGGTTGTGTTTAGCTTGTGTGCAGTTCGTAGCGTGTGGATTATGCAGTACTACATGTTTGTATATATAGTGAGTTGTTTAGCTTGAGTGAGGTTTGTGGCGTATGGATCCAGCTCCACTTATTTAAATTATTTAAGTGTAATTCATGGTTTGTGGTCAATAAACATACTTTCTTCCTTACTTTTTTTTTTTAATACTGGATAGCAAAAACTTGTGTTCATTCTGTGGCTACATATCATAATCATTTACTGCATCGAATAGAATATTATATAATCTACAGTACAGAGTCCAATGCTATATTACTTACAATACTGAACTTAATACTATGTTATTTATAATACACAATCTTATCTAATCTAAAGACCTTTGATATGCTGACAGTCTGCCTACAACACAAGACGACTGATAAGGTTTAAACAGATCAGAGAGTTTAGGATTGAGCAGCAGCACTAAATACAATGGAAGTGAGTCGAGTGCAGCAGGTTACTCGACTAATGACCTCTGGTGTACATATAATGCCTGACTTAATATTCTGCGTGCCAGTGGCCAGCCATCAAAATCCATAACAGATTACATAATTGCTTAAGCCTCTTGTCTCCTTGTCACAGGCTGGGCATTTAAAGAGTAGACAAGAGAGAAAGAGAGAGAGAGAGAGAGAGAGAGAGAGAGAGAGAGAGAGAGAGAGAGAGAGAGAGAGAGAGAGAGAGAGAGAGAGAGACTATGTGAAAAAGATAAAACTGGCTAACTTCACTATCAACAACAACAGCAACAATAGGAACACAAAAGTCTTCACCACCACCATCACCACCTTCACCACCAATACACCAGCACCACCACAAGAACCGCCACCAACACACAACCACCACAATCACCACCACCACCACCACCCAACTCATACGCAATATAAAAGAGAGAGAGGGAAAAAAACACACACACTTCAAGGTTCTGACTGGACTTGAGGAAGGAAAAAAATAATAAAACAAACAGCTAAGTACGGTCAAAACACACCGGACACCAAGGCCCTTGCTTACACACTTCCTAATGGATAAGCAACACGAGACAAGGCGATATATGAGTTATGGATACTTGCTCACTGCCATGTCCAGAAGTAATACTGGGGAATGATAAACAAATTGGCTCCTTTCTCGGTACTCCTCCGTTTTCTTTTTTTGGGGGACTATATTTGAGCAGCCTTTTCCTAATCCACTTTTGTAACCTTGGCTGATCTCAATGATACATAAAAAGTAGTAGTAGTAGTAGTAGTAGTAGTAGTAGTAGTTGTAGTAGTAGTAGTAGTAGTAGTAGTAGTAGTAGTAGTAGCAGATCCAATAATAATACGAATAATACACAGCAACAAATTCATTATATTAGATATCATACAAATAACTTGGACATCAACGAATAAAAGACTCATTAGTGCCATTGACAATACTTAATGTTGCTTTCATTGATTAATACCTCCACAGTCAGTCTATTTAAGTTTATTTGTAAGCACAGTAGCCTTATTAGCACTTCCTTGTGAGTTTTGCGTTTTCAAATTATTGTTCCCCCCACCCAAGACACGGAAACTGCGTCTGCGTCTCTCTCTCTCTCTCTCTCTCTCTCTCTCTCTCTCTCTCTCTCTCTCTCTCTCTCTCTCTCTCTCTCTCTCTCTCTCTCTCTCTCTTGGTTGTATCTTAATGTCTTCTATTTCTCCTTTTTTAATCTTCTTCCTCTTATTCCTCCTTTTCCCTATTCAAATTGTCTTTCTTTTTTTCTTACATATTTTTTTCCTCTTGTTTCCCTCTTTCGTTTACCGACAAAAGCTTCTCCTCTCTCCTCCTACTCCACTTCCTCCTCTTCCTAATGCCTCAATTTTTAGACCACTTCTTCACTTCTCCATACCTTCACTCCCCAATGTCTTCTCCCTTCCCCTCCCTCGACCCACCCAAGCTAGCTGCCCTTGGGAAAGCATTATCCACACAAACATGAATTTTGCTCCTCCTCCTTTCCCTTCTTCTCCTCCTCCTCCTCCTCCTCCTCCTCCTCCTACTCCTCTTTTTCTTTCTCCTCCTCTTTATCAACTTCCTCCTCCTTGCCAACAACAGATTTATTTATATATTATTATCTTCTATTTTCTTCTTGTTATCATTGTTGTTGATGATGATGAGGAAGAGAAAGAAGAGGAGGATGACAGTGATGATGATGATAAGAGTAAACATTGATATTCTTGTTGATTCACATTTTTTATGTTTCCCATCAGTTAGAAAACAACGGGGCATATCTTAAGTAAAACAAATACACAAGTAAGTGAATGAATAGATAAAGAGATAAGCAAATAAATAAGTATATAATAGCCAACAGTTGTGCTGCTGTTAGCTTTTACTTTACATTACTCCTCCTCCTCCTCCTCCTCCTCCTCCTCCTCCTCCTCCTCCTCCTCCTCCTCCTGCTCGTTGTTTTTCCCAGACGCTTTGTTAAGAAGGAAACTAATTTACGTACGTCCCTGTTTATATTAAATAATTATTAACTACATACGTGTTTTGCTTCCATTATATTCTATACTTATTTAGACTCTCTCTCTCTCTCTCTCTCTCTCTCTCTCTCTCTCTCTCTCTCTCTCTCTCTCTCTCTCTCTCTCTCTCTCTCTCTCTCTCTGCTGAGTTGTCCAATGGCATTCCATGTCCTAAAATGGATACGGGAGGTCATGGCGTGATCCTTCCCTGCCCCCCCACCCCCTGCTCCTACTTTCCTTCTTCCTTCCATTTTTACGCTTCCTTCCTTCTTTTATCTTTTCTTTCCTTTCGCTTCTTCCATCTGCCTTTTCGTATTGCATTCGTTCTTCCCGTTTTCTCACTTTCTCACATTTTCTTTGCAATTTTTTTTTCTTTAGCTCTTTTCTCTCCATTTATTCCTCCAGTTTTCATCTTCACTCTCTTTCCTCCTCCTCCATTTCAGCTTCTTCCAACTCTTCATACTTCTTTTTCTCCTTTTTTTTTCCTTTCCTCTGTCTACTTTTCCTTATTTCACAGTTTCTAAATCTTTCTCTTTATTCATATTACTTTTTTATTCATATCTTTCTATTCATATTCCATTTTTTTATTCATTACTTAATCCATTCATCCGTCCATGAATTTCTCTTAATATTTTTTTTTTTATCACCTTCCTCAATTTCTCCTTCTTCGTTTTTATATCATTCTTTCTTTGACATCTTCATCCGTCCTCTCTTTCTCTCTTGGCAAGGTATTTTCTCTATTTTTTTAAATATTTTCCTTGCAATGCCTCTTTTTTCTCGTTATATCCTCTTTTATGCACATTTACAGAATCATCCTTTTCCTCATCTTTTTTTTTTCTTACTTTTCCTTCGTATTGACAACCATCTTATCTATTTTTTTTCCTATTCCTTGCAATGTCATTTTTCCCTATCGTATTTTTTTTTTTTTTATAATCTTGCGTCCTCGATATTTTTTTTTTGTTTTATCTCCTTTGCAATGTCTTCTTCTGTTT
>NC_087162.1:25157947-25197947 GCF_035594125.1 Scylla paramamosain | reverse complement strand
TATATTTATTTTTCATCCTTGCCTTCTTCCCTTTCTTCTTCCTTCAACCTTTTTTCTTTCCCTTCCTTTTCATTCATTTTCGCCAGTTTTCCTTTCTCTTTTCTATTGTCTATTCTGTCTTTCACTTTTTATTCTCCCTGTTCTTGTTAGTTCATTCTTTAAGTTTTTTATCTTTCTCTTCCGTTTCTTCCTACTATTACATTTTTTTCTCATAACTCCTTTCCTTTCTTCTCTTTTTGCCTTTCTTCCTACTTTTCCTTGTCTCTTTTCCCTTTCTTCCTACATTCCTCCCCACTTTTCCCTTACTTCTTTCTTTTACTAACCCTTCGTTCTTTTTTTTTTTCTTTCCTCTTATTGCTACTTCCTTCTGTCCCTCTCCTTCTGTCTCCATTCAGTTTCCTTCTTTCTTCTGATTTTTTTCTCCCTCTCCCAAGTTCTTTTGCCTCCCTTATTCTTGCTCCTTGTTTCCAGTCATATGATCTGCTGGCAAATTTTACTAAGACCATTCCTCGAGGCAGCGGCAGTCATGCAAGCAAACCCTGATGTTAGGTTATGTCGCCTTCCTCCTCTTCCTCCTCTTCTTCTTCTTCTTCGTCTTCCTCCACCTCAAGCAAATCCACTTATGTCAGGTTTTTTTTTTTTTTTTTTTAGTCTTCTTTCTTTTCTTTCTTGCTATTTTCATTCTTGTTTTTTTTTCATTTCATCTGCCTTTCTTCCTTATTCTTCTTCTTTCTCCTTCTACTCACCTTCTGCCTCTTCCTCTTCTTTTTAATCTACCTTTCTCGGATTATTTTTAGTCTCTTTCTTATTCCCTCTTGCTACTCTTTCTATTTCTCTTTTCTTACATTGCTTCACCTTCCTTATCTGCTTCTCTCTCCTTCTACTCATCTTATTCCTCTTCCTCTTCCTTTTAATTCCCTTTTCTCGTTTTTTTTTTTGTCTTCTCATTTTTATTAATATTTTTCCCTTTCTCTTCTTCCATCTCTCTCGTTTCTTTTTCCTCCTCCTCCTCCTCCTCTTCCTCCATCTACTCCACTTCCCGCAAATCCACTTATCTCAATTTTTTTATTATTATTATTTATTTTTTTTTTTTAGTTTTTCCTTTCACGTTTTTCTCTCACTTCTACTGTTTCTCCATCACTCTTGCCTCCTTTCTTCTCCTCCTCCTACACATTCCATTTCAGATTATTCAGTCTTCATTTCTTGTTTTTCTCTCTCCTCTCCTCCTCCTCCTCCTCCTCCTGTTTCACTATCACCCTTGCCTCTCTATCTTCTGTTTCCTCCTCCTTTCCTTCCTACTCTATCTCCTGCTCTTTCGTCCTCCTTTCCTTTCTACTCTATCTCCTTCTATTTCTTTTATTATTCCAGTTCCTTTCTCTCATCTCATCTCGTTTTCTTTTCCCTCACCTCATTCTCAGGCGAAGAATGGTTCAGTTACCGATCAGTCTTCATCTTTTAAGGTTGTGCCGCTTCTTATTCGCTGTTTTCTGTACGAGTGGCGAGGCAGTTTGCAATCTTGTTCAGGGCATTACGCGCCTCTCCTCCATATGGCTTCATGCTCACCACGCCGCCCTGTTCTCGCCTCTACCGCCGACTTGCTTTCTGTTTTTCTATTATGTGTCTGACTTAGCGACTCCCTTCCAACTTTGTGTTCAAGCTTGGAAAAGTTGAATAAGGAAAAAAAAAGAAGGAAGGAAGGAGTAAAGTGACAGATGAATGGAATAGAGTATTAAGGTTGTTAGTGGTGATTCATTAGAGGGCTTAAAATAATATTGGACAAATTTATGGATGAAGATGATAGGTGGAAATACTGTATGTAGGTATATGTATTTCAGAGAGGGACTGCCATGTGTTGACCTAACGGCTTCTCGCAGCTTTCCTTTTGTTCTTATGTTATGATAAAAACATTGGTTTTCTGCCCAGACCCGGGATCGAACCGGGGACCTTTAGATCTTCAGTCTAACGCTCTCCCAACTGAGCTATCTAGGCTTGATATTGTGCCCGTATACTTTCTAATAAGTTTCTTATATTTATACTTTCCTATGTTGATTGGTTAGGGAGTATCAAAGTTAATGAAATAGTCTGGCAGAGGTTTCGCAAGTGATTCTGAAGGACACCTCTGATTACAAGAGAAGTAATCTCATTGTTAGATGTAGCTCAGTAACCAAAAGCCTACAGTTGTATCTTTTCCCAATAAAAAAAAAAAGGTGTACGGTTGTTTGTATTATATAAAAAAAAAAAGGTCATATTTTTATCATCAAAGAGTTAACATCCAAGTAAATTAAACATGCATGATAAAAGGCGTACGGGAATTAAAGTACCTATCATATTGACTTTTTGCCCGGTAAGAATCTAAAAATTATACCAAAGATTCTGAAAACCTTGTGTCTTGCTTTGAAACATGGATGGCGAGCCCAGGTAAAGAGGAAATGCAAGGGTAATGCAAGAAATATCATACCTCCTTTTTTTCTTCTTTTGTTAGAATAAGAAATAAATAAAAATACAAAAAAAATGGAGATCGTGGTTAGTATTCCTGCACCGTCTGGCAACCTTCAGTCACGTGCCGCACAGAGACATGTTCCCTTAACCTTGGCGAGCACGAGGACAACGAGAGCATCTTTAACAACACAAGCAGCGAGAAGAAGGAGGAGGAGGAGGAGGAGGAGGAGGAGGAGAATAAAAAAGAAAATAAAAACAATAAAAACAACAACATCATCATCATCATAATTATGCAAAAAGAAAAAGTAATCAAAAAGTAAAGAAAAAACGCATGTCTGTCAGTCTGCACTAACCTGTCCCCACCCTCTCTCACCTTGACGAACAAATCTGGCTGTAAAAAAAAAAAATAAGTAAATAGATAAATAAAAAAAAGTAAATAAATAAATAAAATCTTTAGGCTAAAGAATTTTTATTTTATGTTTTTTTTTAGTAATTGGTAAGAATATCTGTTTTCCTATTATAACCACCAAATAAATCGTAATGAGAAGAATCCCACTAAACAAAGCATTAATAACAAGCATCAGAAAAATAACAACGCAAAACAAGCACATTAAATGACTGTGAAAACATCCCCTTATCTCTTTTACATTCTCTTCCTCTCCACAAGAAAGTGATTTATTGCCCTGGATTTCCCCTCGTGTCTCCTGCGCGGAATTCCACCCCTGAGACAATGGTTTGTTAATAATTGTTTAAAGCAACACCAGCCAGTTGGTTAATATCGAAGGAATGTCGGTAGCGTGCCAGAGGAGCCCTAATGACGCGGGGGAGAAATGCGCACCGTTCTCTTTGTGTGGGTTTTTATGGGACACTCAGCCAAAACAAGTCCAGCAGCTGATGCCTCGCTTATCGTCATTTAGATTATTAGAGCACACTGTGGTGAGGGGTAAGGGGGACGGGTACGTTGATAGCAGTGGTGCTGGTGGTGATGGTAGTGGTGTAGGTGGTGATGGTGGTGGTGGTGGAAGTAGTAGTGGTGGTAGTAGTAGTAGTAGTAATAGTAGTAGTAGTAGTAGTAGTAGAAGTCGTTTTGGTAGAAGCAATATTAAACATTAAACATTAAACAATGCGTAAGACAATGTTTTTGTTTTTATTGTAGATGTACCCATAATGATAACAACAGCAACCACAACAACAACAACGCCAGCACCACCACCTACCCAACCACCACCACCACCACCACCAAAACCGTCTCCCACAAACAACAGCAGCAGCATCCAAAACAAACACGTTCCAGTAACATATAACTCAACCAGTTAGTTCCCAAGAAGCACAGCAGCATAGACGAATCAAAAACTCAAACCAAACCAGATTAGGGGCGGGCAGGCAGGCAGGCAGGCAGGCAGACACATTAGGGCAGGAACCCGCACCTCACATCCAACAAAAGATGAGTCAAGACGGGAAAAACTGATTGTGAACATGGCCAGTCCAGCTGATAGCCATTTATGTCAAAGGTTATCAAGGGGAACTGGTGCTTAATGGCTGGCTGGACATCTCATCAGCAACAACAATTAATTATCGCACCAGCCAACACCTCCAAGCATCGATCAGAGGTCAGGTGGATTAAGTGGATTGTTCCCAAGGTGCCATCACCCGTAACGAGCCTTCGGGGTGTGCAGTAGAAAGCCAGTCCAGGGTTCAGCTCAGCCCTCGTGGGGGGTACACACACACACACACACACACACACACACACACACACAAGCATCCCCATTACCTCCAACAAAAGACTGACAGGGTTTGTTCGCTACTGATTTCTGGTTCAGTAAACTCACCTACTAACTCTTGAAAGCAGGTTAGGTATGTACATACGCATTTACGCTTCTTACTCGGTTCTCACAAGGCTGGGACGAGGAACTGGTGACCAGGCAAGTTAGATACTCGATCCTATTACTAAAAGGGGAAAAAAAATAAGTGGATTTATATAGCAATAGGAAGTGGAGGCCAGCAGCTTTAACTAATATAAAAACGTCAGCACTTAGTAGTAGTAGTAGTAGTAGTAGTAGTAGTAGTAGTAGTAGTAGTAGTAGTAGTAGTAGTAGTAGTAGTATAAAGATAATTATAATAACTTTAATCATTAAGTACAAAAGTAGTAATATCAGTAACGCTATTATCGATCTCATTAATCACAACAATTTCTAAAACACACTTCCCAGTCGAGACACGCCGCGTGGATTCACCTGACACACCTGAGCACCGCACCTGTCCACAGTTTTATCGCGACATAATTAATATTTATCAAGACGGGCAAAAAAAAAAAAAAAAAAAAGCGCAGACCAGATCGAATGAAACAAAGAGAGAACAGACGAAAAGGAAAAAGTATAACAGCATGAACTTTTATCTTCCCACTCGTCACTGACCTTTTCTCTTCTTATCGATTGGAGAGTGAAAAGAAAATGGTAACAGAGGGTGATTAACACAACTTGATTACAATAATTCCTTTGTGCCGGAGAAAAGAAAGGATGCAAAGAAAAACGAGATAAGGAGACCAAAAGAAAAAGAGCACACTTCCAAGGCCCCCACACCTGGTTCCCTCAGCACTCTACTCCGAGGAACCAGCACTCAGCATCCTCAAAGCTTGTATACTCTGTTCAAGATGATTAATTCGAGGCCACAGACAAGCACACTCCACCACCAAAAGAGAGGTTCCACAAACAACACACCCACTCCATCCCCCCACTCCGCCCCCTCACATCCATTCACCCCGCCCACGCACACCCGCCAGCTCTCCCCCCACCATCCACCTCCACGCCTCCGCCATCCATTTAGTCTGTTTGTAGATAATTAAGACAGATCACAGGGCGGGACAGATGGAGTGTTTGGCCAGCGTGATCCTCGAACCTCCCTCCTCCCTCATACTCTCTCTCTCTCTCTCTCTCCGACTCTTCTTCCTCAACCTCTTCCTCTCAAGCCGCCTCATCTCTCCTCCTTCCTCTTCCCTCCGTTCCTGTTATGATGTGAAGGGAAGGGACGGGGATGGGAGGGGGGGTGAGAAGAGGGAAGGAAGGAATGGTCGTGCTGGTAAATGACAACTTCCTTGTGTATGTGGGTGGGAAGGGAGGTGGTGTGTGTGTGTGTGTGTGTGTGTGTGTGTGTGTGTGTGTGTGTGTGTATGTGTGTGTGTGTGTGTGTGTGTGTGTATGATCGTGTTTTTTGTTTATTTTTCGTACTGTTCAAAGCCTATCGGAAACACACACACACACACACACACACACACACACACACACACACACACACACACACACACACACACACACACACACACACACACACACACACACACACACACACACACACACACACACACACACACACTACATGTACCTCTTTTTATATAAATGTTCGAAAGTGAAGGGGTTAGAGAGAGAGAGAGAGAGAGAGAGAGAGAGAGAGAGAGAGAGAGAGAGAGAGAGAGAGAGAGAGAGAGAGAGAGAGAGATACAAACCACACATCCCATAAGTCTTTCATCCAACACACAATATATTAAACCCAAGCGACTGAGCCTCTGTGTCCAGCGTCAGCCTGCGTGCATATACACAGTGACGTGTGTCCCTCCAACCCCCGCAACCCTCACAGGACGACACACGACTCGCCTTGAACCCCTGACTCCTGACAAGCATCGCATCGCCGCCTCCGTCACCCCATCTCATCGTGCGCCAAGGATACCACGCGCCGCTACCCACGCCACTACGCCACAACAAGACGAAGACGGGCGTGCAGCAGGAAGGTGTGTGGGGTGAGGTAGGGGGGTGTTCTTCCATTTAAGCCGCACCTTCAATCACCCCAGAAGCCCTTGAAGCCTCAAAAAATAAATGTGTCGGCGGGGGTCCATTACAACCCTCTTTAGCCTCCTCGTAAACCATTCCTCGCCATTAATATTTATGGATAATCTTGGTAAACATTTTCCCTTGTTCGTGCTCTTCATCACGTAAGGTCATGATGGAGTGTATACCCTCCTCCTCCTCCTCCTCCTCCTCCTCCTCCTCCTCCTCCACCTCCTCTTCCTCCTCCTCCTCCTCCTCCTCTTCCTCCTCTTCCTCCTCCTTTTTTTCTTCTCTTCCTTCTTCTCTACCTCTCTTTCTTTCTCCCTGCCTCCCAGCATCCATCCTTCACGCACACACACACACACACACACACACACACACATATATCATAAGTTAAGTATTCTCAATGCATCGTGAGTCTGCAGTGTTTGTCTTCCGCCAGTCTGTTTGTGTGTGGTTGTTGGTGTTTTCTGTTCTGCTATAGAGGCGTTTGCACTTTGGTGTGTGTGTGTGTGTGTGTGTGTGTGTGTGTGATGAGTGGACGTGAGAGAGTTGTGGTTTCAAGCTTGAGTGAGTTGTCTGAGAAGCCGTGTTGTTGTTGTTTTGTTGTTGTTGTTGTTGTTGTTGTTGTTGTTGTTTTTGTTGTTGCTGTTGTGTGTGTGTGTGTGTGTGTGCGTGTGTGTGTGCTTTAAAGTAAACATAAACACTGCAGAAATATTTATGTGCATCTGTTGTGGCAATATGATGATGTAATCCAGCTTTCCTTCCCCCTCTCTTCCTCGTCTTAGTCTCAGCAACCCCACAAAGCCACCTTCATCACCGCCACTACCACCACCATCACCACCACCACCACCACCAAACAAACTACCCTGACCTCATTCCTATCCCTCTACCTTACATAACACCACCACGTACAATCAGTAAGCACCAACATCAGCACCACTTACAACACTGTCCATTACACAAGAAATTCGCAGTAACATCAACACTTCGTTACAAACACAACATTTAAAATAATGAAGCACTTAAAGAAAAACAGTAAAAAATACGCTCTACTTATATTATCAAGTAAACTTCTTTCCTTCCACTCACAACCAGAAAGGAACATTCACGCAAGGAATTTATGCATAGAAGCTAAAATTTTACACACTTTTTCTCTATTGGGGCCTGTACACTAACTACACCAGACCCTATTAAAGCACACACACACAGACACACACGTTATCCAGCCAATGAGATGCTTAATAATGCAGGCTAATGTTACCACCACCTTCCTGCCGCCACACCCAAACATCCTATTGACGCCACCGTGGTCTGCCGGGCGCCAGTGTGTGTGTGTCCGTCTGAGCGATAAACAGCCAGAGAAGCACGCGTCGTTTCTTTAAGGTTTTGCACATCACGTCCCTCGCTCCTGTGAGGTCCCCGCTGGATATGCCGCCGCACGCCCGCCACCCATCCTGCGACCCCTTTCAGACTGATAATGACTGCCACAAAGGTTGACAGTCCTTCCGCATCACCTTAGTCAGTCAGTCAGTCAGTCAGTCTCTCTTCAGTCTCTCTCTTCAGTCTCTCTCTCTCTCTCTCTCTCTCTCTCTCTCTCTCTCTCTCTCTCTCTCTCTAGCTAGCCTTTTTTTTTTCATCTAAACACTTCTCACGTAATCGTATAAAACAGAAATACAAAAAAGGAGCTGTGTTCTTAAGCTTCTTTGGAAACACAATAGATTAAATCTCCCAGTATTTTTTTTTTTCCGCGTAATCCTCTTCCTTATCCTCTGTCTCCCAAACTCTCCTCCATTCCCCACTTCGTAGTTTGTGACTCTCATCTGGTTTTCCTCCTGTCTCAGAGATGTGGTTTATTCTTAAAGCGTCTCTCTCTCTCTCTCTCTCTCTCTCTCTCTCTCTCTCTCTCTCTCTCTCTCTCTCTCTCTCTCTCTGAACCTTGAAGTCCGTTTTAACATCTTAGTTCCCGTTCTTTCGCCTCGACAAATTCTAACCAATTGATCCTCGACTGCTGGAGAAGCTAAAGAAGGAGAGGAAGAGAGGGAGACAGAAAAAAAAAAACATAGTAGTGCCTCTTATGTCGCACGTAGGATGGGAAGGAAGGAGCGAGGCATCATCATAAGACCTTCCCAAGACGTTCCTGTCAGCACGAGGCTCCTCTGTGTACCGCCTTGGACACGAGCACTGCATGAGTCAGCCTCGCCACGCTCGCTAAGTCATTACGCCGGCGATGTCTTCCTCTTCTGCGGCGGCTTTTCACTCTCCCCTACTCGCTCCTCCCACAAGTGACAGTCATCTGCGCGCGATATCTATTAAGGGGCGCCGGATCCCTGCCATTACCTGCCGCTCGTTATGGTGGTAATGGATAACGCTCAGGTGCTCAAGGTGGTGTACAGGTAAGGCTATGACATCACTTGCTGTTTAACCAATAGGCGCGTCTTTTACCTCCCGTTAAGTGAAGTGAGCTGCCGCCGCCTCCTCCTCCTTCTGCCTCCTCCTTCCTCCCGCCGATAAAAATCACGTTTCATTCATCACTCCGTATGAATTAGTAAAAAGCGACTTAGGAAAATAAATAATACATAATTCCCGCGGCGAGCCCATTCATCAGGGTGAGCTGGTGTGGTCCTGGGGAATATTAATGACGCGTGTCTGACCCCGCCACACCCCTGGCCCCGAGGGGAGGGACGGGAGGCGGGAGTGATGAGGCGTAGATCAGTCACCGCCACCTGCAGGTCGACAAACTCTCCATATCCTCATTATCATTTCTATTTCCTCTCGATTTTATCCTCCTCCTCCATCTTCACCGCCTCCTCCTCCTCCTCTTCTTCCTCCTCCTCCTCCTGGTCATGCTAAGTAGCTTTCCTATACTTCACTTCATCCCCTCCTCCTCCTCCTCTTCCTCCTTGATTTCTCAGCCGCGCCCCGCCCGTCCCTCGCTCCGCCCTACCCTCAAACCCTTTCCCTGTTATCACCTCTCGGACAGGGCAAGGCGCCGTCCCTCCTCCAGTCTATCAGGCGGAGGGGTGGCTTGTAAATCTAATTGGTTACTTGTTAAACAGTAAAAACGTATTTAATCTCTCTCTCTCTCTCTCTCTCTCTCGTACATACACACATACATAAATCATGATGAAGGTAAAGAAAACAGAAGCAACAAGTGATGATTTAACGGGGTGACTGACTAATGGTGGCATCAGATCCCTCACTCACACCTCAGCACTCTTGTTTCGCGGCCCTGCACATCCCGCTTCACCCCTCACGTGTCGCACCCACACCCAACACTCACCCTCCCTCACTCTCTCAACCCACACCAAACACACCCTCCCTCAGCCTCTCAACCCACGTCCAACACTCACCGTGCCTCGCCCTCTCAACCCACACCCAACACACCCTCCCTCAGCCTCTCAACCCACATCCATGACTCACACACCTCTCACAACCTGTCTCCTCACCCTCAACTCCCGCTCCCCTCACTGGCTGCCTCCACACCCAACACTCAGGCTCTCTCGCCCCTTCGCCTCCTGTCTCTGTCCCACACGCGGTCCATGTTTAGCCTCTCATCGGCCCTTCAGTAAAATTGCATAAAATTATAAAATAAGTAACATGCGGAGTCTAGAATTGTTTAGTTTCAAATTCAAACTAGTAAATCATATGCCCGCGTTGGCTCTAGGCTAAAAATGCAAAAAGAAAAAAGTCAATAAATATGACTACAAATCGTAACCGCTAAACGAATTACTGAGTGAACATGAGGCAGAAATGGATTGGAAACTCGCAGGGCTGCTTAGAAATCGTATTCACCAGTCTCGCCGCGGGATGGTTCCTGTACATCATCCACCAAATTACCCTAACGACATAAAAATCATTTCTCGTAACTCCCTCATCGTGCGGTGCTAGTTTGCCTCACTATTCAGTAATGGAGGTAGAGGCTAACGAGGTATGCGAAGCAACTGCTCTTCGCTAACTGCATCTAGCCTGTGTGTGCCACGGGTCTCCAAGCCAGGTACCGGTACAAATATAAGGTAAACTTGTTGAGGTACAGTACACACTATCAGATGCGATCCTCCTCCGAAGGTCGTGTTTCTGACGCGGCGACGTAACGGATGATATCCAGTTGATCTTAACCACTGGAGGAGGGGATTCATCAAAGGTCTGGAATCTTTCCTTCCCCTCCCGTTCTCCTTGAAAAAAAAAAAAACACCAGTATTAAAAAGAAAGGAAAAGGACTATGTAACAATTTTATTTGTGTTACTGGATCTTAATTTCTCCGGATGTAACTTTGTTACTAGTCTCATCCGAAAAAAAAAAATCGATTTTATTCATTGAGCTGGAAACAGGACCAGGCCTGTGGGCAAGACGTAAACAAGAGTCGCAGTGACGCAGCGCAGCCAGACGAGCAGCACGAGCACCGGTGTGCAGCCCAAGGTGTCCCGATACTCTCTTAAGACAGGCAACACAAAGAGTGGCAGTTGTTCCAGCAGGGCGACGGCATGCAGCGGCAACAGACGCAAGGGGCGTGGTGCGGGCGTGCGAGGCCCCACAGGCTGGCGTGGGCACGGTGGGAGGGCGTGTGGGGAGCCGCCCTTCGCACCTTGGCCGATGAAGCAGGACGCAAGCCCTTCATTACGAGTGTTCGGCGCGAAGCATTACTGCTTTTTGTTGTTGTGTTATTTTGCCCTCACGCCACTTTTGTATTGTTGGTGTGTACCATTATCTCATACTTTATTGATTTTTTATTGTTCCCTGCCCCCGGTGATGTGGTATCGCGCGGGGCCTCCATTACTGCGCCCGGGCTGCCCTCCTGTCTGCCCAATTGATATCATTATCTGCAAAGTAGCACCCTGCCAAGACCTCCACCACTATATATATATATATATATATATATATATATATATATATATATATATATATATATATATATATATATATATACACACACACACACACACACACACACACACACACACACACACACATATACACACATACATACATACATACATACATACAAACGTATGTACGTACATATATTTATGCAAATGTACATAAATGCATAAATACACACAAACGTGTGTGTGTGTGTGTGTGTGTGTGTGTGTGTGTGTGTGTGTGTGTGTGTGTGTGTGTGTGTGTATCGCGCAGCTCCTCAGCTGCCCTGGCTGGAGGTGTTTGACTCGCGCGGCCATAATTGGAGGAGGAAAACAACATATCAAGTTGACGTGTACTTTGGCTTTTTAAAACACTCAAGTATAGAATAATAATAATCAACACATTCCTTATGTGAGGCTGAGAGGCAAAGGGACGACACTCTCCCATTAAGTCAGTATCTCCCTGGGAGGATGTGCTGTGGGGTGAGAAAGCTGACGAGCGGCCTGGCGGGAAGGTGAGGCGGGGAGGCAGGTCGGGGAGCCAGAACTGAGGTGTGGCGAGAGCCTGTGGCGAGTGTGTGGCTAATGAGCTGCATGGATAAAGACGTGATGTGGTTGTGGTAATCAAAGCAGGAGATGAGAGAAAGAGAGGGAGTGTGACGTGTTGGGGAATGGATACAAGTTGGTGGTGGTGGGGGCGGGTGGGTCACACAGATGGAGTGAGCGGTGTGTGTGTGTGTGTGTGTGGTGTAGTGTGGGAAATTATGGCTGCGTTACTCAAGACGAGTGTGGGAGCGAGGTGGTGCATGTGAGAGGATCATGTGTGGGTGACGGCGGGGCGGTGAAGGGTGACGCTACAGGCGTGGTGAGGCAAGAAAGGCGTGACACAGGCTAGCACACACGGCCCAGCCTGTCACTCGCGACACTACACTTTCACAACATAAGCTGCGGGAAACGTTACGGTGAGGACAGAACACTAATACTATTTATTTTTACATCACGACTAAATTGTGAGTAAGATGTTAAATATTGTATTAGACCTTAACCACTATGTACAAGAAGGCCTCTTTGTCCAAGGAACAGAATAACAAACGGTGAGGAGCCCCTGACGTCCTACCTAGGTTGTTTGATGGCACCAGTGGACGCCAACAAGTACTGGAGGGGAGAGTACATTGCGTTGAATGGTTCCTGAGAGCACACCTTGGCGAGAAGTGGATACACGTTTAGAAATGAGAAATTGTTCGAAAACTAACCCTGAGCAGTCCAAGCCAAGACATTAAGTTCCTAGAGGGATTATGTTTTTTTTTTTTTTAAGTAAAAGTTTATCTAGGCTCTTCAAGAATACATGAGTTTACATTCAATGTAGAATTTTACAGTGGGTGATTACAGTGTGGCAAGTTTTTACTGGGAAATAGTTTCCTTTAAAATTTTTCGAATTTTCTACGGTAGACAATGCAATCTTAAATGCTGGGAGTCACCGCTGCATTCATGATGGCGCCGCTACACAAGGCTTGGTGCCACAGTGAGAGCTGCGGGTGATGGGAGACTTGCAGGGACTGAGAAGCTTGAACACTTGTCCTGAGGATGCACGCCGGGCCAGACACCGCGCCATCGTTATCCGGCACTTCTTGTTTTCTTTGTCTGTTGGTCACTTTTTGAAATTTGCGGAGATTTGCAATTTTCAGATAATATCGGAAAAAAAAAATGACAATAAGATCTGATGACTAGTTAGAAAGTCGGCCTTGTGTCAGGTTTTATAATCCTGCTGTAAAACAAAAAAAAATTAGAAATACCCTCCCTTAGACCACGGTGAGAAAAAGCTCCAATATTACAACAACTAATCTCATGGTAACGACTCGTGGGGCTCGAACCCGCAATCTCAGAGCGAGGACAGTACACTTTATCTCCCCGCCATTGTATGTATGTGCGTACCTCTCACACCGCCCCGGGTCACGCCAATCCTTGTTCCTTCACCCTGCGCCTTACCCACTTACTAGACTTGCCGCCGCCGTCATCGCCTCCTCCGCATCCTCCTCCTCCTCCTCACCGTGTTCTTCTTCCTTTTTTTTTTTCTCTCCTTCCTCATTCTTGCACCATCCTACACACACCTGAGTACAAGACAAGACGTGCAACACTTTACAGCTTCGTCTGAGGTGTTGGTGAGGAATAACCTTAATGAATTATGTTGTGTTGCTGTCCACCAAGGCAAATCTCCCCTCTTCCCCCCCAACTCTCTCTCTCTCTCTCTCTCTCTCTCTCTCTCTCTCTCTCTCTCTCTCTCTCTCTCTCTCACAGAATCCAAAATAGAACTCTCTGTACATGCATGCGTGTGAGAAGCACGAAGAAGGTTCACGCGTTGGTCAGCGAGAGAAAACCTTCCCACTGCTCTTTGCCATTCACATTTGTTTACGTCACTTAACCGTTTTAAAATAGTGACTTGCCTTCGCTAGGCGTGACCCGTCCACTGCTAGGACCTGCGTGCTTCCCGTGATCTCCACCCGCGTTGAGAGATAGACGTGGTGGGAGGTGGGGAAGCAGAAACCATCGGGAAATCAAGCGTGGTAATGGTGATAAGCAGCGAGCTTCTCACCACCATTTCGCGTCCCCCAAGCCTCGCCAGGCCCCGGAAGACGAGCTGGTGAGACGCGCACATCCCCAGAATTTATCGAGCGCTTTATGCACCACACTTGGCACAACTAAAAACCTTCCCGCTGTAACCCTTCATTAGCCACTGAGTTCTTTAGGCCGCGTTATGCAAATGCAGCCCTGCGGTTCCGTATGGCCAGGTGTGTGCCGTAACTGCCTCGTCTGGGCCATGCATATTTCGCAGAAAGGTAGTGTCGTGTCGGCCGCGTTAGCTCATATCTTCATTTGCACTCGTAACCTCCCTCCTGAGTGAGATGCAAGAGGTGGGTGTGCGCGGGGATCCTGGCTGGGGATCGCGGTGGGATGTCTAGGACGTGAGAGGCTGAATAGTTTGTAGGTGCTTCGCGAGGGAGAGGACGAGGGGGAGTACGTAGGTAGGGTGAGGTCTGGTGAGTTTAGTGGATGGGGGTGGGTGGGGTGCGGCGTGCTGGGCAAGGCTGCGAGGGCGTGATGCAGGGGGAGAGCGGCGGCGGCCCAACATGCAGATGGCCTCACTAATTACTGACGAGGGACGAAGGTAAGAGGTAAGAGTAAGGCTGCCCGGCTATTACCTACAGAGCCTGGGGCTAGTAGGTTATATATGTGGCAGGGAGGGAGGAAAGCAGGACTAGGTAGAGAGGGGAGAGGTGGGCGAGGAGGTGGAGCAGGGGAGGGGAGCGGGCTTGGGCTGTAGTATTCCTTGAGCGGCACACGGCTACAGATACAAGACCTCCTCACCGCGGGACATTCAGGTCAACATGTACATTCATTTTACACTCGGCCGACACATGCAGCGGCACCCGAGACGTGACCAGGCTGACCACGCGGCTAACCACAACAACCAGAAACCCGCAGTAAGGCGAGGAAATTCAAGGAGCTGCTTTGTCTTTATCGCGGCCGAGAGAGACATGAAGGCGACCACAGTTACCTGGGGAATACGAATGCGAGCCTTGGCACACTAACTACTGACACACTAAGAACATATTAAGCATTGGTGCGCGAAGGTGGATTATTTCGTTCACTTAACTTGAAAAATTATCTCCTGTCCCCTGTGGCTTCTGTTGAGGTTAATTTAATAGTTTTGTGCAGGTTTTGTATACAGTTTTGAAAGGCATCACCGATAGCAAAACGAAAAGTAGATTATTTAAAGCTTTCTTTAGATTATGTACTTAGTGTTCTATTTATTCATTTATCTATCTATTTATCTATGTCTATTCAATGTGGGCATTTGGGATCTCAGTGAAATCGCCTATCATTCCCCAAATAAGATGGCAATTACTTATCACACTTTCATTAAATAAGATGGAAGTTATTTATCATACTGAAGACGAAGACAACATCCAAGAATAAAGACTTCATTACAACAATGCTGCTTACCGAAGTCCCCTCATTATCATCATCTCCTTTCGGACATATTCAAAATTCGTAGACAGTTGGAGAAACTCATTATTATTACCCACATAATACACACAGAGACAGACATCGAGATACAAAGGCGAACAGACAGAGAGACAGACAAAGAAACAGACAAGTGAAGAGTAAGAGAGAGAGAGAGAGAGAGAGAGAGAGAGAGAGAGAGAGAGAGAGAGAGAGAGAGAGGAGAGAGAGAGAGAGGAGAGAGAGAGAGAGAGAGAGAGAATAATATAAACACACACTTCCCAACACAGACAAACACACCACGAAAACCTCATACATACATACAAACACACAAACACACAAACACACACATACCAACAACCCACAACATATATTTATACCATCACCACCACCACAACCACCACCACTACCACCACCAACACAACACCTGCCGCAGTTTGGGGGGTTAAGACGTAGCTTTAAGTTTACGAGTCACTCTTCATCATCCCGGGGAGGGTTAGCTGTCCTGCCTCACGCTTGAAGCTCCATCATCCACGCTGGGAAAATCGCTGCTGAGGCTATGCAGATGTGACCGTTCCTCATGCATGCTGGCAGGTAGGAGGAGGAGGAGGAGGAGGAGGAGGAGGAGGAGGAGGAGGAGGAGGAGGAGGAGGAGGAGGAGGAGGAGGAGGAGAAGAAGGAGGAGGAGGAGGAGGAGGAGGAGAAGGAGGAGGAGGAGGAGGAGGAGGAGGAGGAGGATGGGGATGGAGGAGGCCGAGACGCAGACAAAAAAAAAAGAGTTTTAGATGAAAGAGACAAAACATGTAAAAACAGACAACTCATTTGGTACAGAAAAAAGAAACCATACAATATTATTTTAAGAAGATGAGGAGGAGGAGGAGGAGGAGAAGAAGGGCGTAAAGAAAGCTGAGCCGGAAAACAAAAGTTATAGGTGAAAAAAAAGACAAAAACGATGTAAAAACAGACATGTCAGACAAAAAAATATATAATTTGATAATATTACTTTAAGAGGAGGAGGGAGGAGGAGGAAGAGAGGAAGGTCTGAGACACAGAAAAAAGTTATGATAAAAAAAAAGAGACAAAACGATGTAAAAACAGAGAATTGAGACTGGAAAAAAACAGGAACTATATATTTTCATTTCAAGAGGCGGAAGAGGAAAGAGGAGGATGAAAAGGGAACTGCAAGCAATGCAAACACTGAGAAAGAAAAACTATAGAAAGAAGACAAACATAGTAAAAAAAAAAAGACGAAAAAAACAGCAACTATACATTATTTTAGAAAGAAAAGAAACGAACGACGAGGAAAAAGATCCAAAGAACACGGAGACAACGAAAGAAGACTTTGTAGAGGAAGGGAAAGCAGTGTGAGAAAACATAAACGCGAAGAAACAGCAACAACGTAACGTCATTTTATATTTTCATGTGACATTGAGGCCTTGCGAGTGTTGTGTTCCTTGTGTTCATTGTGCGGGTGGCGAGGGTGACAAGTGACCAGTCTTCCCAGGTCCTCACGCCGCTCACTCCGCGTCAAGAGACAGGATGACGCTCGGGACACATTCACAGAGACATCCATCCCGCATACAAGTGTTGTGGCTGACTTGAGCCCTTCCCACGCCCTCCCACGCACGCCACTGTGCTGCCGCCTCTCACGTACACGAGAGGTACCATACATGGGTTGCAGTGAAGAATAGGTTGAAGTAAGAGCTCAGGGAGAGAAAGGGGCACTCCTATACACCAATCAAAGCTACTGAAGGTATTATGAAAGCAACCCTATATTAAAAAAAGCTCTTAAATAAAATTACTTTTCACTGCCTGTAAAAGTAATATTATCCGTGAAAGTGAGACACGAATGACGCGTCTAAAGGAGGATCCACAAAGGAATTTTTCACTCAGTTTGAATACCTAGGGCGTCTCCCGTGTATCTCCTTCTCCTGCACGTAAAATATCCCGGGACCTGCTTCCCTGGGCCTGCCTGCTGAGCCTCCGCGGGGCGCATCGGTGGGGACCATGTCTGATGTACCCAAGGGTCTCCGGAAAATCGTTAATGCCCCACAAAGTCCAGGTCTCAATAAGTCAAGAAAAAGGGAAAAGGCCAAGCTTACGTTCCCCCGCCAGTCGACCTTGACGAGGCGAGACAAAAACCTCACAGGCGCCGCCGAGGCATTACCTTGCAACACGACGCCGCCGCGGCCGCAGTCCTCTGCCGCAGCCCCGCCGCGCTTTCACGTCCGAGACACATCCCCACGCTGCCACGCAGGTACTTAAAAAATGAACTCATATTTTAAGGAATTTTAAAACTATAACATCAGTAAAAAAATTAAGAGTATGGCTTTTACATAAGAGGAGGAAAGATCATCGCCGGGTATAAGAACGAAGAAAAAATGTTGGAATGTAAGAAAAAATTGCTCTAATTCAAATACTCGAAATTCACAGCGTCACTAAGACTAAAATCACGCACACAAAAAAATATTCATCTGTGGAATTATTCTTTTTTCTACCTGGATAATTGCTGGACATTTGCCGTCCATATTTTCAAGACCTAATAAACACAGATATGCAAGAATAAAACGCAACCGAGCAGCGAAAACTTTTCTCCTGCACGTTCTTCTTTTTCCTCTCCTTTCTAATGGCCCTTGATGCAGCAAGAGGCAATATCATACTGGAATAAAATGCTGCGTCCCCATCCACGGCTCTTATTCGCCCTTAACACGGCAAACAGCGCGCCTTTGTACGAGGCCAAAATATGTCTTACAATTTCACAGTTTTTACCCGTCCTTAATGCGATAAAGTGGAAGCCATTATAGCGAGATATAAACGAACCGTCAACGCCCTTCGCTGGGGACCCTCGGCTCTGTGACCCCAAAGCCGCCACTGCACCCATCACTAATCCTCCTCCTCCTCCTACTCCTCCTCCTCTTCCTCCTCCTCCTCCTCATCCTCCTCCTTTTCTTCCTCCCCGGCAGGATCCGCGGCTCCTTTCAGCGGCACGCGGGGTAATGGCCGATTGCGGGACACATCCTATTTTCCCGCTCCGGAAAAAGCGAGTCATGCAGCGTCACCTGAGGGCGCGCCATTATGTCTCACCTTTAAAGTGGAGCGTCATGCATCCTCCCCTCTCCCCGCCTTCCCCATCTCCATCCCTTCCTCTGTCCCTTCCTCCATCTCAGTCCATCCCTCCCTCCATCTCTTCTTCCTCTCGAGACTTCACCCCTGCCGTCCTTATTTTCCATGTCTCTCCCACTCTAGTGCTTCCCTCATCGTGCATGCCTCTCCCCGACGATGAAGGTGAAGCAGTGGTGTGGTGTGGTGTGGTGTGGGTGTGATGGTGTGGTGAGGTGAGAGAAAATAACACCGAAGACACAGCCAACCACAAACCTGCACCACTGCCAAGCACCAAACCTCCCCCTATCACCGCCGCCGCCAATATCACCACTATCATCTCTCCACCATCCGCCACCACCACCGCCACAATCAGCCCGCGCCGCATCGCTTCAAAAAACACGAGAATGGGAAGATAAATCAAAGAAACTGTAGCGGCGATCTTACTTTTATCCTTGACAATACCACACCCTTACTCAATTATTTTCCTCCTCCTCCTCCTCCTCCGCAACCGCTTCAAGGACGAGCTGGACTTAGCATTCACATCAACAAGCACACACATAAACTACCTAACTAACCCAGCAATTCTAACTTCACACTCCGCCGCCATTCCGCCTTTCACAGTTCCCGCCAAACACGCAAGCTCATACCGCCACATAAAAAAAAAGAAGACAACTTTACGTGTAAGCTGATGCAAAATTGGACGGAGAATTAAAGTAACATTATCTCCCTCAATGTCTGCGGGACCATGTGAAGCAATTCTATCAGTGACTTGGACATTTTTTTTTTTATCGATTCTTTTTTTTTTTTTTTCACTTGGTAAGACATGAAGCAAAATTCCAGGTACGTAGTCGGTTTATCAATGACTTCGACGACTGATTGGAGCTGCCGGACGGGGAGAAGGACGCGCCAGTCAGGAAAGAGTTGCGAGTTTATCACTGCTGTCGACTAATGAAGCGTCAGTCAGTGGAAAAGGAAAATCAACTTGTGAAGGAGACCAGGACAAGACGGAACCGACAGACAGCAAATAGACAGCACGTTTTGTAGTGTATGTGGCAAGAGAGAGAGAGAGAGAGAGAGAGAGAGAGAGAGAGAGAGATGAGAGAGAGAGGAGAGAGGAGAGAGAGAGAGAGAGAGAGAGAGAGAGAGAGAGAGAGAGAGAGAGAGAGAATTTCTTATATATTTTTTTTATTTTCTATCTTTTCTCTTTCTTTTCTTTTTCACTTTCTTTAATTATTTCAAGGTTTCTTCTTTTTTACTCTTTTTTTACCTTCTTACCTCTTTCCTCCTTTTCACTCTTCTTTCTTCATTTCTTTTATTTTCTTTTTGGCGAAGTGCTACGACGAGAGAGAGAGAGAGAGAGAGAGAGAGAGAGAGAGAGAGAGAGAGAGAGAGAGAGAGAGAGAGTGAGAGAGAGAGAGAGCCAGCCGTTTTTCTAGCATCAGCCCTGATAAAACCCTGCCTCTCGTCGCCAGAAGCAAGACTGAACTATACGAGGCGCCTCTTTGGAACACGCCCTTCTCCATCATCTCCTCATCTTCCTCTTGTTCACCCTTATTCCCATTCTGGCCTACGCCTTTCCCTCAACCTTCTTCTCCTAGGGCTTGTCACTCATTATCCTCCGCCGCCTCTTCATTTAAGTCTTTTCTATTCTTCCTTGTTTATTTCTTTTCTCTCTTTATCTTTTCCTCCACATCCTTCCATTTGTGCCTTCTTCTTCTTGTGTGTTTATTTTTCTTATTCTTCTTATTCCTTCATAATTTCTTCTATCTTTTTTTTTTTTAATTCTCTCTACGCCTTTTCTTCCTATACATAACTTTTATTTATGTACTCTACTACCACCACTACCTCCCTCCTTCTCACCTCCTTCTCCTCCTCCTAATCCTCTTTATCCCCCTGTTATTTTCTTCTATACTTTGTTCATCCTCCTTGCTCTTATTATATTTACTACGCCACCACCTTTTCCTCGAACGTCCTTTCCTTCGCCAATACCTCCACCTAAGCAGGTCCTCCCCATCACCCTTCTCTCATGCTCACTCAACCTTCTCATAATTTTACTTCATCTTCCTCTTCCCTATCCTCCTTCCGAAGCCCTCACCTCCACACGCACCTTGAGGACGTGAACGCAGGTGTATCTCAAAAGGCATCATGCATCCCTTTTATCCCCCTCACTCGAGCACTCACACCGTCGGGGGCTTGGGGCGACAGCATTATCAGGGACACGGACATCACCTGAGGGCCACAGGGGGTTGACACGTCGCTGGCTGTTAACACTGTCCATATACGTAGCCCGACTTACGATTAAATTATAGATACTCGTGTGAATGCCGCAGTGCTGGAGGATGCTCAGAGAGGTCGGGGGCGTCCGGCAAAGGGTTGAAGGAAAGTTGTTGGTTGTGGTAAATAAGTGGGAGGGTTTCAGAGTTTGCTTTGCTTTGATTACTGCATAGGTATCTGTTTATTTTTCTTTTCATTTTGGGTATCAGGTGCTTAGTTTTCATGCTGGGTATCTGCTGCAGGGTGTCTAAGAGGTAGGTCGTGGGTGTCTGGCATGGGGAGGAAATGAAGGCTTGTGTGGATAAGATGGAGAGTTTGGGATTGTTCGTTCGTTCACGGCATATCTTTTTTTCTTTTTTTTTTTATCAGTTGGAGAATGCGTAAGTGGCGTCTAGGCAAAGGGGAGAAATGAGGGTTGTTGGTTGTGTGAGTAGGTATCAGTTTGCTTGTTTATTCGTTCACTGCATAGCTATCTGTTAGATTTTTTATTCTAGGTGTCATTAAAGGCTGATACGTGTTGGATGATGTTCAACAGGTCGTGGCGTCTAGCGAGGGAAGAAGGAAAGTTGTTGGGTGTAGTTTACGTGATTGCTTGGTCGTTAACTCCTTCATCGCCTTGGTATCAGTTTAACCTTTATTCTCCGTATCATTAAAGTAATATACGTATTAATGTTTATGATATAAGTTTGTAATGAAGGAGTTAAAAATAATCTCACAAAATCTAGTTACTCCTCCATTGCAATTTTACACTTATTTTCTCTAGTGACTCCATGAAGCTTAGTATTGAGTGGGTCACCATGAACACGGATTGAATTATCTAAGACATAAGGAGTGGTGTGCTGGGGTAAGCGTGAAGTTACGAGTATATTCACAAAGGCCCACTTGAACATAATCAGATGCAGACTTAAATTTTTCGCCCGTACGAGGTTGTCTGTGATAAAATATACAATTCATTATGAAGTAAGAGGTGTAAGAATACTAAAGGTTAAAGCTTCTCCCGCCCATCCGCCGTCCCACTCTAAAGAAAGTTGTGGATTTATAGTAGAGAATTGAAATATTATGTAGAAGAAAAAATTGTCTTGTTTTAAAATGAATCGGGTAGATCAACTCTCTCTCTCTCTCTCTCTCTCCTCTCTCTCTCTCTCTCTCTCTCTCTCTCTCTCTCTCTCCTCTCTCTCTCTCTCTCTCTCTCTCTCTCTCTCTCTCTCTCACTCTCTCTCTCTGTGCTGTTTTAAAATGAAACGGGGTAAGTCAAGTCTGCCCCAGCCTGTCTATCTGTCCATTCGTTCGTGTCTCTCTCTCTCTCTCTCTCTCTCTCTCTCTCTCTCTCTCTCTCTCTCTCTCTCTCTCTCTCTCTCTCTCTCTCTCTCTCTCTCTCTCTCCCTGACTAATTCACCAAAATAATAAGGGGTAATTTGTTTATGAGGCAAGTAAATCACGTCAAGACTACATGATCTTGAGTCATATTCCCGCTGGCATAAAAAAAAAAAAAAGTATGAAAAAGAGCAAAGGCAAAAAAAAATATATATAAGTGCTTTAAGATGACGCTGGAGGCACGACCGTCCACTGACCCACGCCCTCTCTCTCTCTCTCTCTCTCTCTCTCTCTCTCTCTCTCTCTGGTATGTCACAAAAACACAGCAGAGGAAAAAGTTAATGGCACGACCCAGCTCCGCCGTTATGAAAGGCATCAGGAAGGAAGGGAGGGGAGAAGGGTGTACGTGGGGGGAGGGGGGAGGGAGGGAATGGCTGATGCTGCTCCGGCCCATGAGGGGAGTGAGGAGTGGAGTGAGGGATGTGAATGGAGTGAGTGGAATGAGGGGGGAGAGAGAGAGAGAGAGAGAGGGGGGAGGGAGGAGAAATTGTATCTTAGAGCTAAAGTTAAAAAAAAGTAAAAAAAAAGGTGTAATAAGAAGGTTGTTTTTGTGATGTCTTCCTGAATTTTCTTTGATTTTTCTTTGTTTGCGTATGACTGACTCTCTCCGTGTGTGTGTGTGTGTGTGTGTGTGTGTGTGTGTGTGTGTGTGTGTGTGTGTGTGTGTGTGTGTGTGTGTGTGTGTGTGTGTGTGTGTGTGTGTGTGTGTGTGTGTGTGTGTGTGTGTGTGTGTGTGTGTGTGTGTGTGTGTGTGTGTGTGTGTGGGCAAGCATGCAAACAGGAACACGCCCAAAGGAAAGGAGTAAGAGATGGAGGAGGAGGAGGAGGAGGAGGAGGAGGAGGAGGAGGAGGAGGAGGAGGAGGAGGAGGAGGAGGAGGAGGAGGAGGAGAAGGAGAAGAAGAAGAAGAAGAAGAAGAAGAAGAAGAAGAAGAAGAAGAAGAAGAAGAAGAAGAAGAAGAAGAAGAAGAAGAAGAAGAAGAAGAAGAAGAAGAAGAAGAAGAAGAAGAAGGAGAAGAAGAAGAAGTAGAAGGAGGAGGAGGAGGAGAAATAAGAAGGAGAATAAGTAACATCTCTATCAAGTCTTTCCACTCGCCATGACAGGAGGGAAAAAAGAAAGAGAGGAAGAAATTGTAATACCAACATTACAATGCGAGTGGCTGATGTATCCAGGCATTACTTTACTTAGCAAGACATTCGTGAGATAAAGCAATGGCAGGCGGACTCTCTCTCTCTCTCTCTCTCTCTCTCTCTCTCTCTCTCTCTCTCTCTCTCTCTGAAGGTTGCTGCTCTTAACTCACTCGTTACTATGATTCTAAACTTCACAAGATCATCTATAGTTACTGAGAACAGAATAAAATAAAGGTATAATAACAATATACCTGCAACTAGACATCATTTTATCTCACTTAGTACAAGAAACATCATCGTAAACTTAACAAAACTTCGTAACAACATCCTGAATAAACTGATGCCGAGGAAGTGAAGGAGTTAAGACGCCTCACTGTTCAGCCTTTCCGCTTCACTGAGGAGGAGCCTGAGGGCGCCGCGCCACTCCCACGGCCCCGCCTGGACACCTGACAAACACCCCTCAGCCCACACCGGCCTATAGTGGCTTATCATTGCACCACGATAAAGCATTTCTCCATTTTTCAAAGTACACAAAGATGACGGAACCTTTTACCTTTAGAGTCAAGGGAGAGAGAGAAAGAGAGAGAGAGGAGACGGACAGGTAGAGTGAGATGAATAGGGAGATGAAGTGAGGCAGGGAGTGAGGGAAGGAAGGAGGGAGGGAGGTGCCGTGTTTGAAGCTGGAGGGACCTGAAGACATGCCCTCCTATATGGAAGCTTAATGGGACTGCGGAAGGCCAAGGAACAATTAGAGGAGGGCGAGGCGTCCCGCTGGAGGCATCCGATTATATGGTAAAGGATCGTGTTTTTGTGAGCGAGACACGGCCACCTGACGCCCTGCCCTCATGACGCCTGGGAGGTTGGTGGGGAAGAGACGGGTGAGGGAGGGAGGCAGGAATGAGGGAGGAAGAGATGGAGAGAGAGAGAGAGAGAGAGAGAGAGAGAGAGAGAGAGAGAGAGAGAGAGAGAGAGAGAGAGAGAGAGAGAGAGAGAGAGAGAGAGAGAGAGAGAGAGAGAGAGAGAGAGAGAGAGAGAGAGAGAGAGATGAAAAGGCAGGTTGACAGAAAAAAAAACGCAAAAAATATTAAACACAATCGGACTAACAACAAACGGATTAACAAAACAAATAAAGAGGCAGATTTAATGCCTGACGAACCGACACAGAAACACACCACACACACACACACACACACACAAAAGACCTAAACAAGCAATACAAAGACAAGTGAGATGACGTCTGAAAAAGTAACACTCTAACGTAACCAACTCGCTGAACAGAACCGCACGAAACACCAACGAGAAATAATCCCTTTACTCCCACATTCGTCTCCGTTAATAGTCAGACCACTGTAGAAAAAAATACTCATGGACATAAGAAAAAAAAAACAGAAGAATATGAGGTTAGCTTTGTCATCCATGCAGCGGAACTATTTAAGAATGCAGACCAATAATAAGTGGCGTAAAAAAAGTTTGCATGTAATTATGGAGGGAAAAAAATTGTGTGGCAGTGAAAGGGTAAAGCATGAAGGTAGATAAAAACATAATTTCTTGTCACTTCCCCCAGCCATCCACAGCCAGAGCATCAGACAGCCACGACAGGCCACGGTAAAGAGGATGGTGCGAGTGTTAAGACAAGGCGAGCAGATCAGTTCTTACACCCCTCGAGCACACTGAAGTAACATTATCTAAACTGAAGTAACATTGTCGTAACTGAAGAAATATTACCTTGACTGAAGTAACATTCCGTAAGCTCATGTAACATCACCTAAATTTAACATGTTCACTACGATAAACAACAATTCACAGCACTAAAGACAATGCATGGTATCATTATAAGCATCTGCAAAAAGAAAAGGTTTTGCAATGTTTGGACTTGACTGTGGAACAAGAAAAGATGTCTCAGAGTGGTTAGTTATCAGATAGATGCATCATTTAGCAGTGAAAGGGTTAAATAACGTTGCATTAACTCAAGAAACATGACCCCAAACTCAAATATCACTTTAAACTAAAAAAAAAAAATCACCCAATCTCAAGTACCGCCACCCAAACTCAAGCAACATCAGCTAAATCCTCAAGCTACAATACCAAAACTCAAATAAAAAACCCAAAAAACGAATGAAATCCCCTAAACTCAAATAAAATCTCCCAAATTCAAATTAAATCATCCAAAACCCAAGTACCATCACCAAAACTCAAGTAACAACAGGTAAATTCCCGAGGTACATTACCCAAACTCAAATAACATTACCTAAAGTCGCAAAACATCACCTTCACTGACTCACCTTTACCTCAGCGCGGCGGAACCTGAAAAGCACCAATAAGAGGCATTACATTTTGTTCTTCATTTGCATTTATCTCCCCTGATGTGCAGTGCGGGGCTGACATCACCACCTTTACTATTTACTCCTATTACCACTTTTTTTTGTAATAGCAGGAATCTAAATTGGATCTGTTAACATTCTAAGTGACTTTCATTTACAATACAAGGAATCTAAATTGGATCTAAATGTTATGAGTGCCTTTTTTTTTTCTACACTTAACTCCTCTCTTTCTATTTTCCGCTATGCAATGAGTCTAAATGAGATCTGCTGGTAATTGAAGTAACTTTTTCTTTTTTTACATAATTTCACTCTTACAATCTTTTTATGCCTTACAGTGCAGGGAATATGAACCAGGCCTAGTCATATGCCAGGTATTTTTTTTCTTTACCTAGCTTCTCTCTATTTTCACAATGCATGAAATCTAAAATTGAATCTGGTGGTATTCAAATGATTTTCTCTCTGTTAACTTTCCCCTATCCATATCTACATAAGGATCTTACACCATAGATTACTCCCGGCAAAGAATATTCCTGCCCAGTATTCACACCAAGAGTCCTCCTTCTCTACACTCACCCATCCATGCTCTCAGGCATCGTGCGTCAGGGAGACAAACCAAGGGAAGAGAAAAAAAAGAGGGTTAAAAGAAGACCCTGCAAGAAACTACTACCTTATATCACTCTCACCTCTGTCATTCCCACTACTTAACATCCACTTTATATTCACCAGTGACTTTGCTGAGGAGAAGAAGGGTCATTCTTATCGGGGAGTTTAGTAGGGGTGAAAACAAGAGGATACAGGTTATATGTAAAGAAGTAAATGCATGATATTGTACGTGCCCGAAAAAAAAAAAAAAAAGGTTTAGTTTTTGCTATTAGTAAAGTGAGAAGAAGTGAGTTTTTGTTAAAGGTGACCAAGCATTTGTTTTTCTTTCATATAACAGTACATGAGTGCAGTGTTTTGTTTGTACTTTATATATTACAAATAATTTTATTGGTTTTATCGATCATTACCTAACCTTAGCAACACAGGGACAAACTGAGATACAAACGCGCACACACACACACACACACACACACACACACACACACACACACACACACACACACACACACACACACACACACACACACACACTAATTCCTCATCACAAAAACTCCATCTTGGCAGATGAATCAGACATTTTTTTCTCCCCTCGCCGAGACAAACGCCCGGCTGTGACGCACACGTTCCAGGGCGCTGCGCTAATCACGGGTGTCAGCCGCAAGAAAGATTTCCTGCCACGATCATCCGCCACTTACAATATCGATAAATTTCCCATCCCCCTAATTTTCCCTAGAGCAGAAAAAAAAATCAATATACAGCCTTTAATTTTCCCTCTGTTAATGAGAATTCCAGTTACTTGATAAAAGACGGGATGTAAAACGCTACTTTTTATTGCTTCGAAAGTCCTGGTACCATTTCTTACAGACGCAATGCACCATGAAGCCTATTACTCGTACTAGCCTCATTAGTAAATACCCGAGCCATTAATACTTCTGAGCACCGTGAAACAAAGAGTCGTCGTGGGGAGAGACCGAAGGGAAGAGCAGCAAATTGATATCCACTTACCGATACGTCGAGATAAAAAGGAGTAGTGGTTTGGAGGTATATATACACGTAAGGCGAGGTAAAACATGGCGCTCCTTCATCAGCTAATCTTTCGGATCGAGTGCCTAACAAGACCCTCACAGAGCCCTAATAAGACCACTGTGAACGTCTCCTCCACACCTGCTCTCCGCGACCTCTCATGGCCTTCGTGCGGACTAGACAAGGTGACAGAAAGAGAGAGAGAGAGAGAGAGAGAGAGAGAGAGAGAGAGAGAGAGAGAGAGAGAGAGAGAGAGAGAGAGAGAGAGAGAGAGAGAGAGAGAGAGAGAGAGAGAGAGAGAGAGAGAGAGAGACTCCCTGCGGCGCTACATCAGGGGGTTGTAAGACAGAAAGAGAACGCATCACAAATCTTGCGTTAAATCTAGACTTGCTGTAGTTTTATTGGTTCCTCTCTGTGTTTATTTAATTCTGAGAAGATACAGAGGACTCCGATTTCTATACACACACACACACACACACACACACACACACACATGCATACATATATACATACACACACCACTGATCGCCCAGCCCAAGGAAGAAACATTATATTAAATAGGAATAATTTAAAAGTACAAAACCCTTGAACACAGCCTGGAGGAAGCCATTACTGTAGGCAGGCACTCCCTGGCCTGCACATGGCGGCGCTGGGGAGAAGGAGGAGGAGGAGGAGGAGGAGAAGGAGGAGGAGGAGGAGGAGGAGAGAGTGGTTGAACTGCTGACGGAGGTTCGAGAGATATTAGACTCCCTGAGGGCAAGGGTGTGGAGGTCGACACACACACACTCACACACACACACACACACACGTTCACTGGTCTCAATTCTCAGTAACAAACGCGTCCTGAATTCAAGTATCACAATAGCACTGCCAGAAGACACGTTTTCTTTTACCTGTTGTACGAATACCTGTCCTTTTTTAATGTTATCTTTTTTTTATGCTTTCACGCCTATATTTTTCTGCTCCTCTTCCTCCTCCCTTAGCTTTCTACTGTGCCATCCTGTCTCTTCCTCTTGTAGTTAGTATACTTGCTCAAACAGCCTCGTGAAACTTCAAGGTATGTCACTGTTTGGTCTTTCATTGTATTCCTTTATATTTTTTGGGGTATTCATCTTCCTCCTTCTCCTCCTCCTACTCCTCTTTCTCATTCTTATCATCAACTTTCTCGTCATCAGCATCATTATCCTCTCACAATTATAATTTTCATCTTCATAATCTCCATGTTCCTCGTTATTCTCTTTTTTTTCCACTTCTTGTTGCTGCAACCTCTTACCCCTCCTCTTCTTCTTCTTACCCTACCTCCTCCTCCTTTTCCCCTTCCTTCTCCTCCTCCTCCACTCATTCCCAGCCTTCTCCACATCCTTATCGTCATTCTTTTCATCTTAATTTCATCTTCTCTTTCATCTTGCCTCGTCAACTTTCTCGTCCTGTTCATCTCCAGTCGTGCTCTCACCGCAGGAGTGAGTCTGTGGATGAGACCAGTGCACTAAACCAGGTAGCTGACGACACACCATTTTTTTTTCTTTAGCATTCATATATTTCAAAACTTTCCCTTTCCAGCTCATAACTACTGTTCATTCTAAGCCTCGGAATAATTAGCCAAAGTATAGATCATGAAAAATTTCCCTCGTTTTTTAATCCTTTGCATGCCTTTTTCTCACACAGATTGCTTCCTAACTACACTGATCTGCTTTTCCTTTCCTCCCTCCCTCATCTCTATCTCTACCTCTCTCTCTCTTCCTCCCCTAACAATTAATGAAAGTATACATCGTCATAATTCCTCGTTTTTAATCCTTTCCATGCCTTTTTCTCTCCTGGATGCACACCTCTACTGCTTCCTAATTACATTCACCTGCTTTTTCCTTGCCACTATCCTCACCTCTATCTCTGCTTCTCTCTCCTCCTCCCCTAACAATTAACGAGTGTATACATCGCCATAATTCCTCGTTTTTAATCCTTTCCATGCCTTTTTCTCTCCTGGAGCCACACCTTTATTGCTTCCTAACTACACTGACCTACCTTTACCTTCCTTCTACCTTCCTACACTCTTTTGCCTTCTCTACTTCTCTCACCTTCCCTCGCTCTCTATCTCATCTTCCTGACCCACCCCCGGACCAGACCACCACTCCCTCCCGCTAATATCATAATGGTCATAACTGGAAGCTGAGTCCTACGGCTACCTGAGTCCGTCTTGCTCAGGTGAGGATGGCCTCCTAACTTTTAATCACTGGAAATTACACTTGCTTCCCCCGAGGTCCATTTCGGCGCTGCATATTTTTGCCGACTTGTTACAGGATTCCTCGCCTAGTATTATGAGCCATTATTCGGTACACAATCATCTCAGAGGCCAGGAGGGGAAGGAGGAGGAGGAGGAGGAGGAGGAGGAGGAGTATGATAAGATGAGGAGGTAAAGGAAGGGCGGGAAGAAACACAGAGGGAAGGAGGGAGGAGTTGGTGGTGAGAATATGATAAGAGGAGGAGGAGGAAATAGGTAGACGAAGAGGAGGAGGAGGAGGAGGAGAGGAGGAGGAGGAGGAGGAGGAGGAATAGGTAGACGAAGAGGAGGAGGAGGAGGAGGGAGATAGGAATAAGAGAGACATGTTGTATTACTTTCGTATTTAGGTGTTGGATTGCATTGAGAGGAATCGAGGTGCAGATGAGAGAGAGAGAGAGAGAGAGAGAGAGAGAGAGAGAGAGAGAGGAGAGAGAGAGAGAGAGAGAGAGAGAGAGAGAGAGAGAGAGAGAGAGAGAGAGAGAGAGAGAGTTAGCCAGACAAGTTTCAAGTTTTGTAATCACCCTGGTGTTGACTACAAGAAAGGCCACTCTTTTGACGCATTGCCGTGGGTTGTGAGTCCCTGTGGTGACTAGGATGGCGAGACTCATCTTTGCTTCCCTCCAGTCCCTTCCCTTCATTTTTATTACTCTTCTGCCTTTTTTGTTTTTCTTGTTGTTCTTCATTTCTTCGATTTTTTTTTCTTTAAGTTTCCTTGCCTTTCCCTTTATTCTCTCATGTTTTCCTCCTTTATTTAATTTTTTTGTCCTTTTCATTTTTTTTTTTCATTCTGTGTTTCCTTCGGGTCTTCTTTCTTTACTTGTCAAACTTTTCTTTCCTTCTCTCGAGTTTTTTTTTTATTACATTTCTACCTCTCCTTCCTTTTCTTAATTTTCCTCACTCCATTTTTCTTTTAACACTCTTCCTTCGAGTCATCTTAATTTACTTCGTCTAAAATCCTTCCTTCGAGTTTCATTATTTTTCCAATCTTTTTTCTCCTTTCTTTGAATCCCCTTCCTCTACTTTTTCTTGTCTTTTCTTCATGGGTCTCGTTTTATATTATCTTACCTCTTTCCCTTACTTTTCCAATAAATTTCTCATTCCTCGAGTCTCCTTTCTCTACTTCCTCCAACTCTTCCCTCCTTCACTCCATTCTACATCCTTTACTGGCTCTAAGTATTCTCCTTCCTCCCCTTCAGTTCTCTTCCTTTACTTCCTCCAACTATATGATTCTTTCAATCTCAAGTCTTACAATCTTCAACGTCAAGAGCACCTAAGAACATCAAGAAAAGAAATCTGTTATAGACCTACACACAAACACACACACACACACAGGTCCACCTATCATCCCTGCTTATAAATTTGTCCAAACTTCTCTTAGAATTCCCTCTCGGCTCCACACTCGTATTAACTTCATCTTTCTACCTCGCCTAAACAATATTCCCTGTTACTAGAATCCCTCCCTGTAAGTGATTTATTGCGGGAGATAAAAACAATAAGGCTTAATGAGAGTAATCTGACGCCAAGATGATGGAAAGGGTTAATTTCGTCGCCGTTTAATTTCGAGATTTTTCATGCTTGTTGAGTACACTCGTGCGAGGCCTGCCCGGGTAATGGCCTGGCGATGACCTGCCCCTGGTGCTGGCTGTGGTGGTTGGTGGTGGTGGTGGTGGTGGTGGTGGTGGTGGTGGTGGTGATGGTGGTGGTGGCTTGAGTGAGGGTTATTATGTTACTGGTAGTGATTATGAGGGTCATGTTTTAATTGGTAGTAGTAGTAGTAGTAGTAGTAGTAGTAGTAGTAGTAGTAGTAGTAGTAGTAGTAGTAGTAGTAGTAGTAGTAGTAGTAGTAGTAGTAGCATTACCTAAATCATCATCAGCACAAGCAACCTGTAATTAAAATAAGCTTAGTTATGAAGGGAAGAAAAAAAAATGATAGGAAAAACAAAAAGGGGATGAGGAATACACAAAAAAATTAGCAATATCAAACCTATCAACCTTTACGATACTGTGTGTGATAAACTACATAACCTTAAATAGATAGACGAAGAAAAGTAAAGACCACGAAGAAGAAGAACAAGGAAGAAGCAAAATCCGAAAACAACTTCACGTATCCAAACAGCCAACCAAGAGACAAAGATTTACACAATGCAAGATAGAACACACAAGGATACATCAACGCAAACATACACACACCAACACACACCATCTACCCTCCCTGCCAACTAATACACAAACGCATCCCGCACCCACACAATTACCATTACCCAAATACCTGCAGACACCTCCCTGCCCTGCACCAGCGCCTCTGCATCACCGCACTTTGTCACCCGGCGTCCCCAGCACAGACAAAACTCTTTCCTGACATTACAACTTAAGCCATTTTCTCCGCACACCACACTGCATCATTATTGCCGGCTACTGGAATTTACCTTACCACTTCTACTATTTTCTTTGGAGAGATTCTTTTCTCATATGCTTTTCCACCGCCAAGGTCTGGAGACAAGGCCGGTTTCTAAATTATTACTTTTGTCATAACAGAACAGGAGCCGAGACAGCCCTGCGGCACGCCAACTCGGACCCAAGGCGACTAGGTGTCCTCGTTTCCCAGGCATTACTCTGAGCCTTGCGCACTGGACCGTCACCCATTGCCGCCCAGTGTGTAATTTGTGCGAGCCTTGGTGTGCCCGGAGAGGGTTAACATGGGCCTGGACTTCTAATAGACGAGAGGAGAATTACGAACGATTACAAAGGATAACAAACAGTAATAGACCTTTAGCTCCTCCGAATGCTGTTTGATTGCACGACTCTTGCCAAATTACCTGAAGAGATAGGAGAGGCCAAGCCAGTGGGAGCTGCGGAGGAGGAAAAAGATTCAAATATGATAATGTGGATGAAGACAATGTCAATGAGCGGGTGGATTAAACAAAACCTGACGAGCAAGAAAGAGAATAACGGTGAAATTATCTGAGTTTATTCAGGGAATGAAAGGAAGGAGGAGGAGGAGAAGGAGGAAGAAACTAAAAGATGACTGAGAACCAGGACGAAGACGAGGAAATGAACGAAAACCACACACACACACACACACACACACACACAAAAAAAAAAACTGACGAGTAACAAAGCCAATAGCGGAGAAATCATCACAGGAACACGAAGACATAATGAATAAAGACAATATACCGAGGACTGGATACGTAGAGGTGAGACGAGGAGAAGGTGGTTAGAAGATAATGAGGAAACGAACTCAAAACAAAAACAAAAGGATGAAGAAGCAGAAAAAGAGAATAGCGGGGAACTCATCACAGCAAGGCACACAAAAACCCGCACATCAAATAAAGGAAGATGGACAGCGAGTGAGATACAATCAATCTGGAACTAAGAACATGAACTCAGAAGATTAACAGTTGCTGCGGGAGACGAGATGCAAAGGAAGTACAAAGTCGTAAGATAAGACCAGACAATCCTCACCTATTCTCCATCTTACCTCCCTCCTCTCCCCTCCACCCCTCTCTCTCTCTCTCTCTCTCTCTCTCTCTCTCTCTCTCTCTCTCTCTCTCTCTCTCTCTCTCTCTCTCTCTCCCCCAGCTGGGTTAAGAAAGAAAGTGGCCCGGATGTTGGTGTCATGTTTTTACACTTCTTGGCAAACAAGGGGAGAGGGGAGGGTCTTGTGTGGGGGGGAAGAGGAGGAGAAGGATGGGTTATGGAGAGGATGGAGAGGGGAAGGGATGACTAGGGATGAGAAAGGGTGGGTTGGACAGGATATGGATGTGTGAATGAGAGAGAGAGAGAGAGAGAGAGAGAGAGAGAGAGAGAGAGAGAGAGAGAGAGAGAGAGAGAGAGAGAGAGAGAGAGAGAGAGAGAGAGAGAGAGAGAGTAAAGAACTGAGAACAGAGAGAACTCACAATATTTGAATGACGTGACCGAGAGGGGAGGCGAAAGGTGGAAAGGAGGTTGGGAGGGAAGGTGGAGGAAGGAGGAAGGAGGGAAGGAGGTAAGCCGAGATGACGTGGGGGTGTCGGTGAGGAAATGGGGTGGAGGGAAACGTGTGAGAGAATGAAGAGGTGGAGGAGGGAAGTACAGAGGAGGAGGGGAGGGGGATATGTGGAGAGAAGGGGGATATGTGGAGGGGACCTGAATGAAAGTTCTCGGTGTGGCCTTGATGGTTTGTGAATGAGTGGAGGTACAGGAGCCATGGACACACGTACACACAAACACACACAGGTGGATAGGCCAGCAGGTGAAACAGACACGCAGGCAAGGGAACAATGACTGACATGCATAGGAAGGTAGGCGGGTGGGTAGATACGTAAGTAGGTAGGCATATCGGTGAGAAGATGTACGTTAGGTTAAGCTAGGTTAGGTGAGGTTAGGTTAGGTTAAGTTAGGTGAGATACGGTTAGGTGAGGTTAGGTTAGGTTAGGTTAGGTGAGGTTAGGTTAGGTTAGGTTAGGTTAGGTTTGGTTAGGTTAAAATACAGAAAGAAAGACAGGCAGGTAAGTAGAAAGGTACAAGAAAATAAGCAGGTAGGTAAGCAGACTCACAAACAGATAGGTAGAAAGGCAGAAAGATAGACAAGTAGGAAAGTAAATAGATAGACAAATAAGCAAACAAGAAGTAAAACAGAAAAAAATAGCCTCACAAATAAAATATACAAGCAAAAAACAAAAAAAGCCAGAAAGCAGTGACGCAAACAAGCAGGAAGGCAGGAGATAGGCAGACAAGCGGACACTGGGCAGGAAAGCAGGCAGGTGAGCAGGCAGACGGGCAGGTAAGCATGGACGGAGATTAGAAGGCAAGCAGAATACAGACAAGCAAACAGACGAACAGGCAGACAGATGAGAGAGAGAGAGAGAGAGAGAGAGAGAGAGAGAGAGAGAGAGAGAGAGAGAGAGAGAGAGAGAGAGAGAGAGAGAGAGAGCCACCCAACCACCTATACCGTCCCCACACACCCACTCACCCGGCAGAGAGGTAATCAGAGAGGAAGACAAGTAAACAAAGGTGTACGTATATAAACATTTGCAATTAAGTATATATTCCTTCACAGTTAATTTAATTCACAGACTCCGCCATGCATAAACGTATAAGTATCATTTAATTAAGCTCTCATGTTCAGCTATAAAGTCAAAACAAAACTGCAAATTCTAATTATAAATATGTTACGAGTCATAAAACAAGGGAAAAAAATGGTAATATCACGCACGGACATCCCTCCACAGCCAGAGCTAAACACGTTCCCTCCTGCTGCTGCTGCTACTCCTCCACGCTGCCTTTGTTCCATCAGAAGTCTACGAGGCACTGGTTTCATTAAGTCGATGATACTCTTACTGCTACCACCACTGCCATCATACCACGACCACCACCACCATCATATCAACACTTACGACTAGTGCTGATACTGCTGCTGGTGCTCGTGTTGCTGCTGCTACTACTACTACTACTACTACAACTACTACTACTACTACTACTACTACTACTACTACTACTACTGCTACTACCACGAAGAAAAACTGATAATGATGATAACTAGTAAAATAACAAGACAAAGTAATACCAACAACAAAAATTCACTACAACGACCACCACCACCACCACCACTACAACTCTCCCCAAAGCTATCAAACCAAACCCAAACCAGACGCAGGTAGTGATGAATGATGCACCAAATCATTAATACCATCCGTCTTAGCAGCATCACAACAAGCTCTCCTCAACATCTCCCACCTTGTACTTAGTGATGGGCTTATCTCCCCATCCATCTATCTCCTTGTCCGCCTTTCTATACGGATTATTTAAATGTCCACGTGTGGGTACCAATCACCCGGTATCTCCCTCCTTTCCTCCTCTTCCTCCTCTTCATACTTGCTTATCTATTATCATCTTATCGATCAAAATCAGGCAATCTGTCAACGCCGGGCTATGGCAACATCCATCACCCTTATCGACTCATCGCTATCTATCTATCACCCCTAGCCACCTGTATCTATCACCCCTCTACTTATCTATCATCCCCACCTCTCCGCTCCCCGCCTTTTCTGTCCTACGCGCCGTTCCCTCCCCCCGCGGAAACCAATCATTGTGCGCTAATTTTTGGGCCGCTACAGGATGACACGTATATTAGATTGTGTTCTGGGAGGGAAGGAGGGAGGGAGGAACGCAGCGTAGAGTAAAAATGCGTAGGGAGAAAGGGAGGGAAATTGGTGAAGGAAATATAAAAGGAAGCTGAGGGAATGGAGGGCGTGAAAGAAGAGACGCCGTGGGTTAGAAGACAGTAAGAAAATGACAGAAATTCGGATGAAAGGAAAAAAGGAGAAGGATAAAGAGGAGAGGATAAAGAGGAGGGAGACGAAAAGCACAATAAATAAGGAGACAGTAAGAAAATACGATTAAATGAAAGAAAATTTGAAAGGAAGGTAGAAAGGAAAAGATGAGAGAATGCTGGAGGAGGAGGAGGAGGAGGAGGAGGAGGAGGAGGAGGAGAGGACAATAATGGAGGATCAGATTTTGAAGGGACGCCACCTAACTATTAGCATAAACCCGTTAAACTATCAGGAATTAGATTATGATTAGGGAGATTTTCATCGCCGAAGCATCACCATCACCCCGCTAACCACCACCATCACCAGGACAACCACTGCCATCACCATCACCTCCACAACTACTACCACAACCCCCACTCAAGCGTTTGACAGCCACCACCATCACCACCATTATCAGCTTGACGAGACGAAGGGGAAAACCACTACTACTGCTACTACTACTACTACTACTACTACTACTACTACTACTACTACTAGTACTATTGTAATTACTACTACTACTACTACTACTACCAGTATTGTAACTCTACTATCACACACACACACACACACACACATGCTAGTATATTTTAGCAGTGAATAATTGCTTTCATGAGAGAGAGAGAGAGAGAGAGAGAGAGAGAGAGAGAGAGAGAGAGAGAGAGAGAGAGAGAGAGAGAGAGAGAGAGAGCGTAAAGGCAAAAAAAAATTCAGATAGGGGCAAGATAAGAGATAGAACGAGTGGCTATATATTTCTCCAGAGGGCGGGCAATGGAGGGAGCATCGAGCCGCAAGTCTGTCTGTCTGTCGGTATCACTAAGATGAAGAGGCATGATTAACACTGTTGATTGTTCTCTGTAGCTCCTCGCGGGTTACACACACGCTGCCGAGGAGACCAGAGTGAAGGGAAGGGGAGAAATTGAACACACACACACACACACACACACACACACCATTCTTTCTCTCTCTCTCTCTCTCTCTCTCTCTCTCTCTCTCTCTCTCTCTCTCTCTCTCTCTCTCTCTCTCTCTCTCTCTCTCTCTTTTTTTGCTTTACATTCACGTTTTTTTTTTTTTGTGTTATGATCTCTATTATCTTCTTTATTAGCTTTCTAATTTCTCTCCTTATCTATTCTTCCAGTTCTCTCTTTTCCTCTATTTCTTTACTCTTTCCTCCCTTCAGCTTTCTCTCTCTCTCTCTCTCTCTCTCTCTCTCTCTCTCTCTCTCTCTCTCTCTCTCTCTCTCTCTCTCTCTCTCTCTCTCTCTCTATGTGTGTGTGTGTGTGTGTGTGTGTGTGTGTGTGTGTGTGTGTGTGTGGAGGCATTAAGAAAATATGCAAATTGCAAAGAGAGAGGATGAGAGAGAGAGAGATAAGAAAACGTGCGAAGTGAGAAAGATTGGCAGGTAAAAGAAATAAAAGAAGAGAGACATAGACACAACCAAGTGGAGGGAGAGAGAGAGAGAGAGAGAGAGAGAGAGAGAGAGAGAGAGAGAGAGAGAGAGAGAGAGAGAGAGAGAGAGAGAGAGAGAGAAAACAGGAGAAAACGAGAAAAAGCGAGAGAGAGAGACAGGGAGAGACAGAAAACATAAGAGAGGAGGAGGAGGAGGAGGAGGAGGAGGAGGAGGAGGAGGAGGAGGAGGAGGAGGAGGAGGGGGAGAAAGAGATACCAGCTTCCCCTACAAATATTCCCTCCCTTCTCTCTCCCTCACACCCTCCCGCTCCCTGTCTCTCCATCTCTCCGTACCCTCCAAACAAGATGCTCCTCGCGTTAAGGTGGCGATAAGATCAAGCGAGATAAAAACTAACACGGAAATCTTCTGGGGTTCATTATCATTATCAGGCCTCGCCCCTGATAAGACCCGAGGGCATGCAGAGCTACCTGGCTGCCTCACACACACACTCCGACTCCCCAGCGCTCTCTTGTACGCGAGGGAGATGAAGAGAGTAAGTAAATATAGTGTGCCAGTGTTTGGGTTCTCCCGATGCTATGTATGTGATGGTTTGGGAGTGTAAATCTCTGGGTATGGGTCTGTAGGTATAGATCTTTGCGTATTTATCTGCGGGTATTGATTATGTCTGTCCGTCTGTCTGTAAGTTTCTCTCTCTCTTGTCCAAATATCAGTTTAAAGTTACGTGCATGTTCGAAGCTTCTCTTTTTTTTTTTTTTTTTATTATCTATCCTGAGTGTTTCTTTTGGTAATATTGGGTCTTTACACACGAAAGGTTCCTGAAGGTATACACTGCTCCTCGTACTGCTGCCTGAGAAACAGCGGGGATTGTATGCGCATGACTGTCTAGTGTCCTTCTCCTTGCCTTGATAGTTCCATTATTTAATTACCTTCTGGGATTCGTTCTCGTGATTTTTGTACTGGTGTTACATTAGTACTGCTGCTGCTGCTGTTGTCGCTACTGTTGCTACTACTACTACTACTACTACTACTACTACTACTACTACTACTACTACTGCTACTACTACTACTACTAGTACTGCCTTCGTCTACTTTCTCTCTCGTTCCTCCTCCTCTTCCTCTTCCTCCTTCACCATCTCTCCTTTTTCCATTTCCACACTTCTTCTTCTTCTTCTTCTCCTTCTTCTTCTTCTTCTTCTTCTTCTTCTTCTCCTTCTTCTTCCTCCTCCTCCTCTTCCTTTTTCTTCTTCCACAGCTACTACTTCTCTTTTTCTCCTTTCTTCTCCAGTTTTTACGTTTACTTTTCTTCCTTCTCCATCACCTCCTCTTTCTCTTCTTCTTCCTCTCCTCCTCCTCTTCCTCAAGAGCCTAATTATCCTACTCCTACCTTTTATTCCTCCTCTTCTTTTGCCTCCTTCTCTGACTCCCAAATATTGCAATTTACTCTTTCCCTTCTTCCTCCTCCTCGTAGTTCTCTCTTCTTTTTTTTCCTTTCTTTTACTTCTACTACTCTTCCTCTTCTGCTTTTTGTTTCCTCATCATCATCTTTTAATAACTGCATTTTGCTCCTCCTCATCTTCCTCGCCCTCTTTTTCTCCTCCCTCTACCTTCTAGTCTTCTTAATCTCCCTCGCCTCATTTTCTCTCCTCCTCTTTCTTTTTCTCCGGCCTACACGACTCCTTACTTCATTAGCCTAAAAATACGAGTTGATAACAGGATGAATATACGTTGAGATATAAAACTGAAACCTGCTCAAGACGCCAAAAACACCAACACTCGCTCGTCTGCTCTACTCAGGTCAGTAAGCACAGCAAGCCTCGCAAGGAAATCAAATTAGTATTGTTCTTTTTTTATATTTCATTGCTACGAACCTGCACATTACACCACCGTTAAATGTGTGTGTGTGTGTGTGTGTGTGTGTGTGTGTGTGTGTGTGTGTGTGTGTGTGTGTGTGTGTGTGTGTGTGTGTGTGTGTGTGTGTGTGTGTGTGTGTGTGTGTGTGTGTGCACGGTTGACCTGTATACGTGCTCGTCAGAGGTCATCATTGTGTTTTCGCAAATATCAGAGGCTTGTATTTGTTCTGCTTTTCTCCCTCTCTCGCTCTCTTCCCTCCCCTCCCCTTCCCTTCCCTTCCCCTTCATCTCTCCTCTCCTTCTCTCTCCCTCCCAACCCACTTCTCATTTTCTTTCCCTTCCATTCCATTCCCACAGCATAAGTCTCGTTCATTCCTCCCTAATTTACGTTCTATCGTTCTTTTTTTTTCTCTCTTTCCTTTCTCCTTTCTCATCCGATACCTCACCTCCATTCACAAACCAATAAATGAGAATGAACGTGATTACCTTTCACTTCAAGAGTCACGCCTCGCATCTCATTGCACGTACCTTACTAGCAGTGCTTCACAAAATGCATCAACAAGCCGCAAGAGAGAGAGAGAGAGAGAGAGAGAGAGAGAGAGAGAGAGAGAGAGAGAGAGAGAGAGAGAGAGAGAGAGAGAGAGAGAGAGAGAGAGAGAGAGAGAGAGAGAGAGTACAAGATAAAAGAAAAAAAGAAAACGCTGCAAAAAAAAAAAGATTGGAAAAAAAAACAAGTAAAATAGTAACGAGAGGTTCAAGAGAAGCAAAGAACAGAAAAGATAAAAAAAAAAAGAATGGATTATCAAAAAAAAGAGAAGAAACACAGAAGAAAGAGTTAAATAGCAAAGAAAATAGTAGGATAGATGGAGAAAGAGAAACTAACTTAATACACATAGAATCCATTATACAAAAGGTCAACACTGATTACCTTGAGAAAATGACAACTTTTTCTTCTCTCTTGGACTGGATAACGTACCTTCCTCTCTTCCTTTTCCTCTTCCCTCTCTCTCTCTCTCTCTCTCTCTCTCTCTCTCTCTCTCTCTCTCTCTCTCTCTCTCTCTCTCTCTCTCTCTCTCTCATCCCCAGGGCAAGGCTCGTCATTAATCCCCTGTGTTCAAGTCAATCACGCCTGCCTGCCTGCAATGTGTTCTTTTCCCAGGGGTAGAATAACCTGAGTCTCGAAGGCTGGATAAGACGAGGTAAGGGAAGGAGAAGTAAAGGAAA
>NC_087162.1:25150447-25155447 GCF_035594125.1 Scylla paramamosain | reverse complement strand
CGACAAAGGCCGAGCCATAAGAGGAAATCGGAACCAAATATAGCAGACACTGGTTGATTTTTGTCTTTTTTTTTTTTTTTCAAGCCCCACAAGCTTCGGGTCTCATCCCAAGTTAGCAAGACAACGCGAGACAATCGGTGAATGGGCCACAATAACACTCCTCCTACTGATTAATACACCCTGACCTGCTCCACACCTGTGCTACAAGCGACAGGTGCACGAGGACCGCAGCGAGGTGAGGATGGGGTCACGTACTGCCTGGGAATGTAAAGAAGTACCTGTAAACTTGTCCAGATGTGGAATAGGATCTAGTGGTCTGTTCATGCAGCCCAGAGGTGTTATAGATAATTACATATAGATTGCAGATAGAAGCAGAGAGAGAGAGAGAGAGAGAGAGAGAGAGAGAGAGAGAGAGAGAGAGAGAGAGAGAGAGAGAGAGAGAGAGAGAGAGAGAGAGAGAGAGAGATTCAAATTCGATCATTCTAGTAACTTACAAGATATTTGACAGATAGACAGTGAGAGTGAGACATACACAGGCTGGCAGACATACATACATACATACATACATACATACATACACGGAGACAGACATACATACAGACAGACAGACAGACAGACAGAGAAAGGCGGAAATGTGAAAGGGCTAAATGAGTATGTAGAGATACTGGAAAACAAATTGAGCATGAGTACAGACAGAGAGAGAAGAGGGCGGGCGGGAATGCAGAGGGCGAAATGAGTATGTAGAAGAGCTGAAAAAGAAATTGAGTACAGAGCTTAAAGTCATGAGTCATCACGGACCAACCACAACCCACCCACCCAGACGGCGACACAAAAACCTCTTAAACAAACACCGGACCGAATGTACACGTGCCCCTCAAGCACACGAGGCAAGAACTCAAGTAAAAACCGGAACAGAAACACACACCCATCGGAGAAAACAAATCGGCAGGAATGGGAACAACTGAAGACAAGAAGGAAAAAAACTCCAACAAAAGCTGAATGCAAAAACAAAGCCGTCAAAGAAAACAAATCAGCTGAAACGAGAACAACTTGGCCAGACATTAAAGCGACAAATGCCAATTGAAAAATAAACCACAGCACAACAACTTCGAGCCATAAGTGCAGGCAGAAACTGTCAGGGTGAAAAACGCAACACACAAACAAGCATTGCTCCCAGACCGCCCACAGGGGACTCCATCACCTCCCAACCTTCGCCTACGCCCACTACCACTGCCGCCGTCGCCGCCACCGCCATCGCCGCCCACCGCCACAACCTGCAGCGCACCAGTACCTCACGTCTAATTGAAGGGATGCTGCCACTGGGACACGCGCATTATCATCATAGCTGATTTTCAACACCGGAGCGGCCATAACGAGAGGCTCTTGTCATCTTATTAGACGAAGAGACAAACCTGATGGCACACAGGATAGAACCTTTATGGGCTTCGGACAGCACAAGCCACGCGGCCCCCAGCCCCTGCCAGCCCAAAAGCGCCTCTACCACGCTGCTGTTGAGGCCCACACTACTGTTCCTCTCACCTTCACCCGCGATGGTACCCGAAATCTTCCCTGAAATTGCCATCGTTTAGCTTACACGACACAACGCCCCTGCCACTGGTCAGAACACACCGGCCCCTCGCTCCTCCTCCCGGCGCCCTGCAGAAGACTCAGGTGTGGCTAATGAAGACTGATGCGCAGGTGCCGCCCGGCCAGGACATGCCCAGGCCAGCGTCCATCAGTCATCCTCGTGCGCGGTGTATCTGATGCGAGGCGCTGCATCACTCACTCCACGCACCGGCCCTCAGGGGACAGGGTCGTTAGGCTGCCCCAGACACGATTCCCTCCGTGGATAAGAGATGAAGAACTGAAGCTTCCCGCACTATCTCCTTTCTCCGTCTGCGTCCACTCCGCGCTGACGCATAAACGATCCATTTCGTACCCTCGCACCGTCCCCCTGACAAGAGTCCAGGAGCAGCAGCAGCAGTGACACGCGTCGAGTCCAGAGGTGGCCGACAGGGACGCGTGCACGGCGACCCTCCGCTGGGAGAGCATCGTCTGGGTTCGGCAATAAGTCTGAATTGGTGGCTGTCGATGAGGCGCTCGAACCAACAATGGTTCCATAAACTACACGATATCGGGGGAAGTAAGGGGGTGAAGGGAGAGGGAGAGGGAGGAGGCAATGAGGGACGCAGTGAGGAAGGAAGGGGGTGGTGGAGGAAGAGGGGGAGCCGGCACCCTGGTATTAGCCGGGTCATCAACTGGTCCGACGAGGCCCACACCCGGCCAGCTGGTGCCCGCTGCCCCGCGATGGACCAGATAACTCGTCGGTAAGAGATCGCGCCAACGGAAATGTGTCGGGGGTACTTACTTATCGTGTTGGAAGAGCCCTTGACGCCCCCCTCGCCCTGCCTTGCCCCCTAAGGAGATGCCAGTCTGCGGGACCTAATGAAGGGGCGTGTTTGGCTTCCTCCCACGGGCCCTCAAGTGCAGTAAAGAAGGAGTGGAAAGCACGAACAGGTGACAAACAATAATCCAGGATGTTGTCTGCGTCACTCTCCGCAGTTTGTACAATCGCACACTGCATGTTAAACACAACTTCAGAGGTGGTGAGTCAACACATTGAACCTACAACAGTATATGCATCAACAATACATTAGAGAGACTAAATGTTCCTGTCTATCACATGGACAACTTAGATTGCCAATACTCCCACCTCTTACTGCTTATCGCCGCCCAACCGGAGCCGGTCCAGCCACACTCAGCCCCACCCACGTCTCTTATAGCCACAGTGAACATCAACTATTATCACTTGGCTGTGTTCGTGGCATCCTTCCTCGGCTCTCTGTACACGGCACCCATGGACATCTAGCAACTCGGATTTCCTCTCACCCCATTCACAGCCACTCGAACCCATACATTTCTACCTTCCTTACAGCCCCATCCGCAGCCACTCAGACACATCCATACACTCAAAAATACCTTCCAGCCTCGCTCAGTTACTTAGAGCCAACTATATACAGCAAGATTCCCTTCAAGACCCATTCACACCCCTTTAAGACTCACCCTTGCATACCTGACAACTCAAACTACCTTTCAGACCCATTCAGAGTCATTCAAATCCATCCATGAACACCTAACTATTCTTTCTCTATCCAACCCCAACTCACACACACCCGAACCTCCCCAGCTCAAAATAGTCTCCTTCAGTCCCTTGCAGAACGATATTCCCCTCGTCCAGACCCAGGCAGCCACTCCGATAAGCCTGTACACCAGTCAGCATTATAAACATGACCACCACCCGTGTTTAAGAGAGAAGGTAAAGTGAGCAGGTATGTGAAGACTTATGCTTGTATTCTGAGACACTCTTGGCTCTCAAAGGAACTATTTTCAAAGGCCACAGAGATAGTTTGTCGGATTCTTTTAGGTGTTTTTCCATTAGTGATGCAGAATCCTCATCAAACTATCACTGGAATCACGAAAACATCCTTGTAAACTCCCATGACTTTCACTAGAGCTTGTTAATAGTGGTCGAGACAACGCATTCTCATAGACGCTTTTTTTTTTCATATTATTGATGCAGAATCCTTATTAAACTATCACTGGAATCTCAAAAACATCCTTGCAAACCCCGAGGACTTTCACTAGAGCCTGTTACAAGTGGTGGAGACAAGGCACCTAACCATTTGAGAATATTGTCCTAAACATTACTCGAGAATGGTCATCATTTACACTCGGAACTTGAACCCCCTTCATCCAAGAGACAAGAGCATTGAGAAGCAGAACATTGAGGAGTAGATCGAAACGGAGGTAAGGAAGGGACCAGGCAGCTCAATAAGGAAAGGGAGAGGGCAAGACACACGCGATGTTTGCCCTACTTAGCGAAATTATGCGGTGTAAGTTTGTTAAGTTTAAGGAGAGTTCTGGGTACCTACAGAGAGAGAGAGAGAGAGAGAGAGAGAGAGAGAGAGAGAGAGAGAGAGAGAGAGAGAGAGAGAGAGAGAGAGAGAGAGGTGGAGGAGGATATAAAAAGAGGTGAAAGAGGGAGAGAAACCTGGTAATCTTGGTGTCAAAAGGTACAGTGTCTATAATTCCTGCTTTTCTTTCTATAATTCTATAATGTCTATAATTCCTGCTTATAATTTCTTAACACTCCTCTCTGGCAGCATGTTTTCTTGTTTATCCTCTAATTCACTGTTACATCTTAATCTAAATACTTTGTTGCGCAACTAAAACATCGAATACAATTAAAATTCCTAATGCTTTCTAATTCTAGCCATTCAGGCATACACACACAAAATAAAATACTGATCAGACGTTACATACTAGAACTTTCCCATTAACTTCTATTTTTACTATGCAAATACTTACATTCCTTTGACAACCTGAAAAAAAAGAAAAAAAAACGTACTAAAACACCTAATATTTTTTTCTTACCTACAGCTACTTTTAACCTTACTAAAAAATTCATCATTCATCCACATAACAATATTCCGATTCATCACAAAACACATTACAAAAGTTCTCTCCATGTACAGTTACTCTAAGCTTAAGATTTCAGTAAAAAAAAAAAAGGGAGAGAAAAGAAAAACAGTTTATTTGTCATCCTGTGCATAATACTTTTCACATTCCACACAGACATCCACGTGAAACTCTATTGCTTTTCAGAGTCCTCCATAAATCCTCCCTGATAAACCTTGGCGTTCAGAAAAGCCTCACAAATCCCACGTGATGCGCTCAGGTCCTTCAAAATTTCCCATGATACACTCCTTCTTCTCTCAAAATTAGCCACGAGCCTTCCCTGATTCCCCGTAACTTACTCTTCTCCTTCTCCCTCTCCCAACACAGCACCTCCCCTTCTCTCTCCCTCTCTCTCCCTCTCTCCCTCACTCTTCACTTCCCGCTCGATGTGCTTGACCTTTCCAAAGCCCCGCAGACTGAAGCAAGCCACGTCAGTATTTCTCAGCTCTCTGTCAGTCCTCCTTGTCTCTCTCCGCATCAGA
>NC_087162.1:25145447-25147947 GCF_035594125.1 Scylla paramamosain | reverse complement strand
GAGAGAGAGAGAGAGAGAGAGAGAGAGAGAGAGAGAGAGAGAGAGAGAGAGAGAGCAAACAGAGAAAAGTAAATGAAGGAAATTTACCCATACAAAAGGTCCATCTTCCCTTTACCCCTTTCCCCTATAACGCCTCGCCTTGCCCACTCATTCCCCTTCACCGTCCCATTCCCCTCCATCCATTAAGGGGAATTAGCTGAGGAATGCTAAGTGTTTGGCTTCCCTAATGAGCTTCACGAAATTCGTCTTAATGTTTTTTGTGCCTTATACAGAGAGAGAGAGAGAGAGAGAGAGAGAGAGAGAGAGAGAGAGAGAGAGAGAGAGAGAGAGAGAGAGAGAGATAACAGACATAGACAAATAAAAAACAGACAAACAAACTAATAGGCAAGAAATACAGATCTCTCAATACTTTAACAGACAGACAGACAGGCAAACAGGTAGACAGACACCCATAAAGATAGATAAATATACATAACGAAAAACTAAACATGCATACACACATACAAACAAACAGATTAACACACACACACACACACACACACACACACACACACACACACACACACACACACACACACACACACACACACACACACACACACACACGGAGAAATCAAACACTATCAGATGAAAATGCGAGACAAAAAAGGAAACAAGTGCGTGGAAATCAAAAGGGAGAGAACACACGCCAAATACACTGAATTCAGCGTTTGCAAATAAGATGAACAAGGCGATAACGTTAAGAAGACAAACAAGGGGAGCAAATAACGATGCTAGATAACGAGGGAAAAACGAACATGAACGAAAAACAAAGGAAAATAGGAAATCTTGAATAGGACTGAGAGCTAATTTAGTGTACAAGATAAACAGGAACAGGGGAAATGATATGAACGAAGAATGAAAGCAAGATGATGAAAATTTTGGTATGAAAGTGTGCAAGGAAAATCATACACTAAAGAAGGACACAGGGTAAAAAAACAAATAAAAATATGAACCAGTTTATCTACATTATGCAAGACAAATAACAGCTTTCAAATTTACGAAGGAGAGGGAGAGAGGGAGAGAGAAAAAACGCACACAAAATAACTTTGCTACTTAAGTGGATGCTGTGGGCAGATATTAGACAAATACGTGTAATAAACAAAGCCTTAAATTTAATCAAATAACAAGGCAAAGTGGAGGTAATTTCAACACTAAACACACACACACACACACACACACACACACACACACACACACACACACACACACACACACACACACACACACTCACAGTCCTTTCTCCATCTCTACCACCACCACCTCTTCCTCCTCAACCATCTCTCATCACCGCAATCACCACCACCACCACCACTACTCCCGCTGGGCTTCTCTCCCTCCCTGGGGGTCAGACTCGTCCCATGCATATATGAGACAGCAAGCCCCTTCATCACTGTCTTTATAATGTCGAGTGTGTGTTATTAGCAACGTCCACCACCATCACCGCCCCCTTTCACTCCCCCCCCCCAAACTCTTCCCGTCCTCCGTAGCCCCTCCCCTCTCCGTATAAGGGCGAGGGAGGGAATGAAGAGGGCAGGGAAGGAAGAAGAGGTAGAGGGAGGCTCCGAGTATGGGGGAGGGGAGGAGGGACGGAGGGAGGATAAAACAATGGGCCTCGCCAGACATGGAACTGAAGCGACCCCGGATTTTTCTTCTCTCGGCGTCAGAAGCTCTGGTGGGTGGTGGTGGTGGTGGTGGTGGTGGTGGTGGTGGTGGAGGAAGATAGGACTGTCTTAAACACACACACACACACACACACACACACACACACACACACACACACACACAGACTGAGATTAAGAGAGAGAGAGAGAGAGAGAGAGAGAGAGAGAGAGAGAGAGAGAGAGAGAGAGAGAGAGAGAGAGAGAGAGAGAGAGAGAGAGAGAGAGAGAGAGAGAGAGCCTTCACCTTTACAATATTACAGCATCTTACGTACACATCCCTTAGAGTTCTACGTGTCAGAGGCAAGAAAGGTCCGCTCTACTTAACCCCTTGAAAAATGTTGACATTAATACGGCCTGTCATATGACCGAAACGTGACAGCACCTCATTTCAGTGCATACAGCCATTACAACCCACAACAAAACCCAAAGAAATCCTCTCCAACTTAAGGAATCTTGGTCGAAAACATCACAAATTCACTCAAATCCATAATAAAACCATAAACTCCAAGCAAACCAAGGAAAATCTTCATGACTCCCACCAAACGCTCACAGACTCCCACCAAACGCTCACAGACTCCCACCAAACCTCACAGACTCCCACCAAACGCTCACAAACTCCCACCAAACCTCACAAACTCCCACCAAACCTCACAGACTCCCACCAAACCTCACAAACTCCCACCAAACGCTCACAGACTCCTACCAAACCTCACAAACTCCCACCAAACGCTCACAGACTCCCACCAAACCTCACAGACTCCCACCAAACGCTCACAAACTCCCACCAAACGCTCACA
>NC_087162.1:25100447-25137947 GCF_035594125.1 Scylla paramamosain | reverse complement strand
GCAAAGCTAAGATTAATGTTACGTATATTCTGGTAGCCATGGAATAGAATGTTGAGATTACAAGCCACTACCGAAGCGTGATCAATTTCACTGACAGGATAAATTTTTAACTCTCCTGGATGAGTAATGTGCTTGCCAGTTTTAGTGATTCCGGGCAAGACTTATGAGGAGGAGTTACGACGGTGACTGATGGCACTGTGGACTAGAGAAGTGCTTTGCTCGTTAATGAATGAAGTAGTAGTTAGAAAGAAAGGTAGTTAGTATGATTAGTTATAAATAGACAGTGTTTACAACGATTAATGCAAGGTAAGTATTCTGAAAGGCAAAGAGATAGAAAAGAATGGTGTTTAGGCAAGTTACAATGAATAGATTGCCTTTATTTCACTTGGCTTTTACTATTGTATGTCTCCTGCTGTAGATTAGACAAAGGAACATCATAATCGGCCTCAAAAGGGACTGTATATTTGCTATTGCTTGTTCTTAATATCTGCTAGTGGTAAGAAGGCAGCATTTGGTTTGCTACTGAAAGAAGGGTAATTAATTGGTATGGTATAATGAAAAAGACAGTATTTTAGTGATGACTGATTCTTCTGAAAGACAAGGAGAAGAGAAACAAGTGTTGTGGGGACCTTGTAGAAAATGAGAATGTTTATTTCATCAGCATTAAGATCAGCGGATGAAGCAAAGACAGAAGATAGAAATGGTGTATGCATCAGAGGAGGTTCTTTGGTACAAGTAGCTGTGAAGGACATGCGGTCTACAAGAAAAAGAGATTGGAAGCAGACCTTGTGGTGAGTTACAGTGAAAGGTGGTTTGGTTCATCAGTAGTCAGTGGGTGGTAGAAGCACTGTTGGTGAGTAGAAAAAAAAAAAGTGAATAGGTATGTTATTTTTCTATGTAAGAAGGATTCTGGCCTAGGGCAACAAGAAGGGTTAAAAAAAAGACCCACAGAAGATACCAGTCCCCAAAGAGTAGCCAAAAGATTATTCATATTATGAAACCATGCATGAAAAAAGAAATAAAATATATGAGTTCAGTTCAGCGAGACAAAGGCACAGGAGACGAGTGTTATAAAGTTAAAATGAACAACGAATTTCATCAGCAAGTCAGTACATCAGCAAGCAGGCAGCAACTTTTGATCCGCACGAAACTATTACTCATTTACTGATAACATAACCCGGCGGGAGCATCTACTCTCTAATTACTCTCCACACTTAATAATTCCCTTCTCCTCATATTTCTGATTTCTCCTTTCCCCTCCTGCGTTTCCCCCGTTCCTTCAGAGCTACAATCGTATCAACTAATTGCATCACTATCAGATTACTGCACTCATCCATTGCCTTGTGACACTTTTATAAACGCGGTACTGGATTGCTGTGTACTCATCTCCCGTTACTTAAATCCTCATGTTAAATTAGTAGAGGGAAAAATATATAAGTAGTGGGAGAGTTAAGTTTTACAAGTGAGAGAGAGAGAGAGAGAGAGAGAGAGAGAGAGAGAGAGAGAGAGAGAGAGAGAGAGAGAGAGAGAGAGAGAGAGAGAGATTCATGTCTTTATTTATCTTTCTCTGAATCTTAGCTTGTTCGATTTCTATCTTATCTTATTTTCATCTTAATTTCCAGTAATCGTGGGTGTTTATTAACAATAATTATACTTCATGAAGGTAAAAAGGTCTCTCTCTCTCTCTCTCTCTCTCTCTCTCTCTCTCTCTCTCTCTCTCTCTCTCTCTCTCTCTCTCTCTCTCTCTCTCTCTCTCTGTGTGTGTGTGTGTGTGTGTGTGTGTGTGTGTGTGTGTGTGTGTGTGTGTGTGTGTGTGTGTGTGTGGATGCGTGCGTGCGTGGGTGCGCTGTTTTCCCTTCCTCTCTCACACTTCTTAAAACTTGCCTCTTTCCCACGTCTGTATTTGCTCCTCACACACACACACACACACACACACACACACACACACACACACACACACACACACACACACACACACACACACACACACATACACACACACACACACACACCATGACCACCACTGCAACCACCACCACCACCACCACCACCACCAGCGAGACAATAAAAAAAGACTACCTAACTGTCCAACCTCCGGAGTACACACATATAAAAAGACTTAAAATGAAATACAACTCCATTTCCCAGATCCGCCAATCCTCTTTTTAAGGCGTTCGACCGGTGCAAGAGGAGGAGGAGGAGGAGGAGGAGGAAGAGGGACGGAAGACAAAATGATGCAAAACCAGTAATAAAAGCAAGAAGACGAAGCAAGAAAACGAAGAGGAGGATATGAGAATGAAGAAAGGAACAAGAGAGGAGACAAGGTTGAAGGAAAAGTGGGGGAGGAGAGAGGAGAAGCGAGGGAGGGAGAAGGAGAAAGCAACAGCAAATATTACAAAAAAAAAAAAAAGGTGATTTCTTTCAGAGTTTAATGGTATAAGGAACGGGATAAAAGTACCGATTATGCTTTCAATATCTTCCGATAGGTAATATTCGATAATAGACTCTCTCTCTCTCTCTCTCTCTCTCTCTCTCTCTCTCTCTCTCTCTCTCTCTCTCTCTCTCTCTCTCTCTCTCTCTCTCTCGATAAAAATACCAGTAGCATAAAACTCCTTTTACGGTAGAAAATACGAAAATTTACGATATGAGAGAGAGAGAGAGAGAGAGAGAGAGAGAGAGAGAGAGAGAGAGAGAGAGAGAGAGAGAGAGAGAGAGAGAGAGAGAGAGAGAGAGAGAGAGAGAGAGAGAGAGAGAGAGAGAGAGAGAGAGAGAGAGAGAGAGAGAGAGAGAGAGAGAGAGAGAGAGAAAATCACAAAGAAACAATGAAAAGAAGGACGAGGAAATACACACACACACACACACACACACACACACACACACACACACACACACACACACACACACGAGCAATACCGGCAGCATCAACAAGACAAGGCAAGTAGAAATAAAAAGGCGCCGGCTAAAGAATAAAGTAATTAATTCCTCCTTTCCCTCACCTCATCGCCACTCGAGTCAGGCCGTCAGCAGAGGCCACCGGGGCGAGATATGTGTTTACTGCCGCGGCCCTGATGAAACGAGGTAGTGGTGGTGATGGTGGCGGTGGTGGTGGAGGAGGATGAGGAGGAGGACTAGAAAGGAGGAGGATTGGGAAGAAGAAGAAGAAGAAGAAGAAGAAAATGAGGAAAGAAGGGAAAAATGAAAAGAATGAAAAAATGAATGAAAGAAAATAAAAGGAAGTGGAAAAGGAGGAAGAGGAGGAGAAAAGAAAGAGGAATGAACAAACAAGAAAAAGGAGAAAGAGGAAGAGGGAGAAAGGAGAGACTGAAAAATAAAATAATATAATAAAACAACAAAAAACACAAGATAATCACTATAACGGAGAGAGAGAGAGAGAGAGAGAGAGAGAGAGAGAGAGAGAGAGAGAGAGAGAGAGAGAGAGAGAGAGAGAGAGAACCACACGCACAATCACCACTCACGGTATACAACAAATAAAAATAGATAAACAAAATAAAATAAACAAACAAATAAACAAAAATAAATTAAATTAAAATCACCCCCCTGCTGCTGATCAAGACGCAGACAGCACATACAAGTAAATAAAGCCTTGAGCCAGCCACTCCAACAGCAAGGAAGAAGAAAAACAAACAGCAAGGGACTAAGCAACTATGAGGCATTAAAATGGACGCCACGTAAATGTGCTAAAAGAGAAAGGGAGGGAAAAATACATATAAACAGAAGGAAGGTAAGTACTCAGAAGGTAGTGTGTGCAAGTGTAAATAAAAAAAAGTATAAAAGAATCAACGCTACTACAGATAAAGGGAATGTAAAACGAGGGAAGTAGGAAATAAAGGATTTAAACAAGATAGTCATTCAGAAGGTAACATATATATTTATGGGAAAAATGAACGTTATTTATCAGAGGAAAATCAAAGAAGGAACATGAAAAAGAGTGAAAAAGAAGATAAAACATAAAGATAGGTAGTTATTGATAATGTATAGGTGTGTAAATACAGAGACAAGTATGAAAGAGTAAATATTAATATCAAAGGGAAGAACAAAGGGGGTCATGAGAACAAAGGAATTAGAAAAAAAGGGACAGAAAAAGAAGAAATACAAGGAGTCAGTGGGTAATGTATGCAAGTTTACTCATTAATGCAGACACACATTTGAATACCAAAGAACGGAACAATAAAAACACGAAAACAAAGGAGATAGAAAAAAAAAACATATTAAAAGAAGAATGATGTGCACTCAGTGGTTGGTATCCATAATAAATAAAATAAAAATCAGCAAAGAAAAAGAGAAGGAAAAAGGAATATTGGAACGCACGCCCGAACTAAAAGCAAAGAAGAGAAGAAGGCAGGAAAACATGAAAATATAAAAAAAAATTGGAAAAAAAAACCATCAATATAAAGGAAGAAAGATAAGTAGTAACTAGAAAATATATATAACTAAATATAATACACAGTAATAACATAGAAGAGAACAAAGAGAACACGAAAAACAAAAAGCATTACAAAAGAATATATGAGGGAAGAGAACAGTTAGTAGCAGGTGTGTAGGGATTTAAATATAATACAAGCAAAACAAGACAAAGAACAAACTAACATTCCTACCTCATACTAGACAGAACAACGTAAGCAGTAGAACAAGAAAAGATAAGAGAAAGATGAAAGTCAAGAAGCAACATATATAAACCTAAGTACAACAAAAGCTACAACTGCAACAAAAAATAGAGAGAGAGAGAGAGAGAGAGAGAGAGAGAGAGAGAGAGAGAGAGAGAGAGAGAGAGAGAGAGAGCTACCACCACTGTTACCACCACCACTGTCACTACTACTATTTCTACTACTACTACTACTACTACTCATACTAAACAGGACACTAATAGAACACAAAAAAAAAACAGAAACAAAAAAAAAGAAAACGAAAAAGGAAAAATTCAAATTCCCTGAACACACCACCACCACCACCACCACCACCACCACCATCACACATTTAACCAAACACAGAAGCTAGGACCAAAAGATTTAAAGCAAAGTAACAACACACACACACACACACACACACACACACACGAGCACTGAGCCGTGAGAGAGGCAAGAGGAACCCACATAAGCATGAGTTAGTTGGCGTTGAGAGAAAGGCAAAGAGTTAAAGATGAGATGGGAGACAACCACACAAACACCGAATCCCTCCACGCGGGGCCTTCACTTCCAGCCTCTCAGCCAGCGGGACGTAACTGACGGCGGCCTAATCGTTTATCTAATTCATCTCCGTCCCGTGAAAGTGGCCGGGATTCACAGCGCCCGCCGCGTAACAACCGGCAGACACAGACCGACCGACTAAGCGACCGACCTCCTTCAGATAAATAAGAGTAGGATTTAACTTATAATACTAGTCTCTCTCTCTCTCTCTCTCTCTCTCTCTCTCTCTCTCTCTCTCTCTCTCTCTCTCTCTCTCTCTCTCAGTACCGGAAAGCCTCGACAGGAAGCTTAACCACAACTCCTTCAGGCGGGAGTCGAGACTAGGCCGCGACTAACGGAGGCTGCCAAGTGTGTGTCTGCATGTCTGCCTGTCTACGAAAAGGAGGAGGAGGAAGAGGAGGAGGAGGAGGAGGAGAAGGAGAACACGTAAGAATAGAAACAGGAACAACGGGAGGAGAAAGAGAGAAGAGGAGAAGGAGGCGTGGCAGTTTCTTCTTATCATGCGCCGCGCCCTCTTCCCTCCCAGCCCCGCCTCGCCTCAGCTGAAGCCCTTTCGTCATCCCACAACTGATACGACCAATTACCAGCGAGTTATTATCCCATACCCCTCACTGCCCCCCACTCTCCCTGAGCACCCCATCCCTCGCTATCACCTCCCGGCCGCCCCCCGCGTTGCATGTAAGCTATTCTGACAGCTCGGAGACTCAGACAGGGACGGCACTGGCGGGGGACTTAAGAGCTCTCTACTCTAGGCGTTTACACAGCAAGTCGGTATTAACTGTCACTTACTTGTCCACCAGTGGCTGCTTACCCATCTGTCAGACGCTTTAGGGAGTGAGGGAGGGTAAGGTAAGGTGAGGATGGGTATGGCGTGGAGTGAGTGCGAAGGAGAGTGAAGTAGGGAGTTTAAGGGAGAGTTTAAGGGTGGGTGATGTGGTAGGAAGGAGTAAGGGTGATGTGTAAGGTGGTGAAGGCTGTTAAAGGGTGTGGGGTGTGAGTGAGAGGGGGTGTAGTAAAAAAAGGTGTGGTGGTGGTGGTGGTGGTGGGTGGGAAAGGACAGCAGTTATGTGGTGTGCTGTGATGGTGATGCTGGTGTTGGTGATGGTGGAGTGTTATGGTGTGTGTGTGTGTGTGAGAGAGAGAGAGAGAGAGAGAGAGAGAGAGAGAGAGAGAGAGAGAGAGAGAGAGAGAGAGAGAAATTTCACGGAACATTCGGTGACCTCAAACTAACACTTGTTTTTCCTGGAAAGTAATCACACTTAATCTCTCTCTCTCTCTCTCTCTCTCTCTCTCTCTCTCTCTCTCTCTCTCTCTCTGCACCACTTCACTACTAGTTAATGTGCCAAAATGTAATCAAGCGTCCTGGAAAAAACAAAGCATTATTTATGCTTGTTAACACACCCTAACCATCTCTCTCTCTCTCTCTCTCTCTCTCTCTCTCTCTCTGAGAAACACTGATTCATCGCTACATCCTTTATATGAAACACGAATCACACGTCGTATTTGACTCACTGGCGCTCACTCGCGTGTGTTCGACAGTGGGAGGGAAGACACCAGGCGACGAGGAAGCAAGAGGCAAGAGAAGCAGCAAGGCACAGAATGGAGGCAGGGAGGCAGGGCAAAGGGGGCTGGGAGGCAGGGCAAAGGGGGAGCAGGGAGGCAAAGCAAGGGAGGCAGGGAGGCAGGGAAAGGCGGGCAGGGTGGCAGAGCAAGGGGGTTTAAAGGGGCAGGAGGGGCAGGATCTTGGGCAACGACCCTGATAACTGAGGGCGGTGCAGGCGGCGTGTCGTCCTCTGATCGCCTGCTACATGACCGCCGAACACTCGTTATTGATCGTTAATTGGGCGGTGGGAGTCGATGCTATCTCAGCCTTGAGGACAGTTACCAGTGGGAGGTCCTGCGGCGCGAGGGAGGAAGGGAGGGAAGGAGTGGGAAGGTTTGCAAGGAAAGTCAGGTGGAGTAAGGAAGTGAAAAAAAAAGATAGGAATGGGAGAATGTACGTATAAGAATGAAAACCGAGAAGTGAAGGAAGACAAGATACGAAAGACGAAAAAGAAGAGAAAGAAAATGAGACAAGAAAGAGGAAGAACGAAAGATATGAGGAATACACGGAAGGAATACGGAATGAAGGGAACAGAAAATGGGATACTGGAGGAAAAACATGAAAGGAAAAGAAAACGGGGAGTACTGTACTGGTGCGAGAAGTGTGAGGCGAGGAGGGGCTTGATTAAAGGTTTGGAATGTAATAAAGGTAAAACAATGCCCCGACACACACACACACACACACACACACACACACACACAGCGGGGTGAGTGGGGCACGTAGGTGTGAGAGGGGAGGGGAGAGGGAGGAATGAAAGCCAGGTAGTCACCCTCCTCCTCCTCCTCCACCTCCTCCTCCTTCCTCCTCCTCCTCCTCCTCCTCTTCCTGCTCCTTCGCGTCGACAGAAGTGCTGCTTTTCCGGGTCGTTGGAAGCCCGCTAATGAAGGGCTATCAAGTCCTAAACCTATTTGAAGCTCCTTAAAAATCAAAGGCAAAATAGGGACAGCTTTTTCTGCCACTCGGATCTTCCCTTGGCGACTGAGAAAACGAGGCGGCTTAAGGAGAGGCCACTTTTTTTTACTTTTTCCGGTGCCATTAGAGCGTTGCGGGGAACAATCGCACCTTACATCACCTGGAGGAAAAATGAGTAAATAAAAATTAAACTAGATTGTTCTTTTCCCCTCGGGTTCCGGGAGGCGAGGGAAGGGACGGAACCAACAGGCACAATGCGGCGGGTAAAAGTTGGAGTCTGGCGTCCCACATTGTTCTCCTGTGCCAGGTTTACGGTCTCTAGCTGTCTCGCACTTATTGTCTTACTGCAGTGCCTCTGTCTCATCGCGTTGTCTCCGCCTGCCACACTGCCTCCTACCGTGTTGCTGCCACGCTTGACCTCATCGCCTCGCTGCCTCGCCGCCTCGCCCGCTCCCCTACTGTCACCGTCACCGTCTCTGTCACTTCCCCCACTGCATTGTTATTCACGATCCAGGTCTCATTAATTCTCACCGCATCCTCTACCGTTTTAATATCTCAATGTCTCTCTTAAATTACACTTATTTACTGTTTTGATACCACAACAGCTTATCACTTTCTCTTTTACTGTCTTCCTGTGTTACAAATATAATGTATTACTTATCTAAGCAAGTAAATAAAGAACATGTACAGATTGTGAAAGTATACATTTTATTTAGACGTGTGTGTGTGTGTGTGTGTGTGTGTGTGTGTGTAGAGAGAGAGAGAGAGAGAGAGAGAGAGAGAGAGAGAGAGAGAGAGAGAGAGAGAGAGAGAGAGAGAGAGAGAGAGAGAGAGAGAGAGAGAGAGAGAGAGAGAGAGAGCGCAAACACAAAACGCACGCAGTCAGGCAGTAATAAAGACAAGAAAATAAGCCTTTCATGTGTGTCCTTTTTTTTACCACAACCTATTAACTTATCTTGCTGCTTTTCTTCTTCAATGTGTCTCTATTAGGAAGACTAAAAAATTCATGCGTGTCTTGCAAAACCCGCATGTGTGTGTGTGTGTGTGTGTGTGTGTGTGTGTGTGTGTGTGTGTGTGTGTGTGTGTGTGTGTGTGTGTGTGTTATTCCTTCTATCTGAGTTGTATATGAGCACAATTCAGCACAACAAATAGGAACCAGGTCACATCAGCAAACCAGGGTAGTCAAGTGCTGAGATTTCATCATGAACAATAGAAACAGCAAACAAATAGACAGACAATTCTCTCTCTCTCTCTCTCTCTCTCTCTCTCTCTCTCTCTCTCTCTCTCTCTCTCTCTCTCTCTCTCTCTCTCTCTCTCTCTCTCTCTGACGCAATGCCCTGGTGTTTGTTTTGTCTCTCTCGCCACGCTAGCAAGTCTTCAAGCAGTCAAGTTTTGGAATGTGAGAGTTAAGTTACTTGGTTCTCTGATAACAATATTTAGACGACACGTATGATTTGTGCCTCCTTAGTTCTCTCTCTCTCTCTCTCTCTCTCTCTCTCTCTCTCTCTCTCTCTCTCTCTCTCTCTCTCTCTCTCTCTCTCTCTCTCTCTCTCAATCATACCTTTCATCGATCGTGTGTCGCATTATCATAATTTCTTATTCTCCTCATCTCTCTTCTGTTCTAATTCGGCTATGAATTATTCATTGTGCTACAATCTCTCTCTCTCTCTCTCTCTCTCTCTCTCTCTCTCTCTCTCTCTCTCTCTCTCTCTCTCTCTCTCTCTCTCTCTCTCTCTCCAGCAACAACAAAAACAACAACAAAAGAAGAAAAAGATGATGACAGCAACAACAACAACAACAACAACAACAACAACAACACGACCACCCCCACCACTACCACCACCTTCACCACCACAACAGCAACCACGGTGACGAAGACAACAGCAATGGCAATGATGGCCAAGTATTTTCCCACGCCAGCAGGAACGCGCCAAGCTCCCGGGGCACGCGGCGCCTGCTGCTGCTGGATCTTGGTGACCTGCGCAGGATCGCATTGCACGGGCGCCTCTCCTCTGCCCCCTCCTCTCCCGGCTCCTTCCTTCCCTCCCTTCCCCCCTCCTCTCTCCTACAAGATGACACATCCATTATTATTATTATTATTCTCTTTTTTTTTTCAATGATATTTCTCTTTATTTATGCTTTTTTTTTGTATTAATTTATCAGCAAGACAGTTGTATATCTTATTGCAGCTTGAATTGTTGTTGATGGTCGAGGTGGTAGTGGTGGTTGTGGTGGTGAAAGAGGAGATCACAAAGAAATACAAAGGAAATCAAACAGCAACAGAGCTTTTGGCCCCTGCTAGGTTGTTTGATGGTTAAGAAAACATAAAGAAACAAGATAGATTACTGTGACTGAAGATTGGGTGAGTAAAAGAGAGGAAGCGAAGGAAGAGGAGAGGGAAGAGGAGGAAGAAGAGATAAATGTAAGAGAGGTTATGAGTGAGCATGAGTAAACCAGGAAGAGATGCCTAAGTGAAGAAAATACTAATAATAGCAAAGGAAACCTGACATAAGAAAAATAAAAATAAAAAAATAACTGAGGCTAACTTATTTACTTCTTACTTTGGCTTTCATTCACTCTGACGTGTCCAGTGTTTCTGAATTAAATTAAAATAAAATAATAGAAAGAAAATTATTACAGACAGGAAAAGGAGGAGGATAATAAGAAGAGAGGAAGAAGATAAATTTTCACAGCGAAGAGATTTGGTTTTGTGAAGGCATCATTGAACAAAGACATCCATAATGAGAGAGTAAAATAATTATAAAATTGGTGATTGTAGTAGTAGTAGTAGCAGTAGCAGTAGCAGTAGTAGCAGCAGTAGTAGTAGTAGTAGTAGTAGTAGCAGTAGTAGTAGTAGTAGTAGTAGTAGTAGTAGTAGTAGGAGTAAGAAAAGAACAAGGACAAAAACAAGAAGAAAATAAAAAGAACGAGAACAAGGAAAAACAATAACAACAAGAACAACCACAAGAACAACAAATAAAACAACTAAAACAGCACACCACAGCACCATCAACAAACTAGCTTAAAGAAAGAGAGAGGAATAGAAAAGTAGAGAGAAGAGACTTAAAGGGAGAGAGGCAAAGGGGGGCGAGACGGGAGGGCTAATGACTCGGGAGAGGAGAGGGAGAGGCGGGAGTGGTGGGAGGGTGGCGAGGTGAGGCTGGGCAGATGATGAGATTGGAGGCTGATAAATCTAAAGAGGAAAAGTTGGGGCGGTAAAAGGTGAGGCAGGTGACGTGAATGAGATGAGGTGAGGATTATGAGGTGATGGAAATGAGACGAGGACGGTAAGATGAAGGAGATGAGGTGGGGGTAAATGAGATAAGGAACGTGAAATGAGAGGGAGGAGATGAGGGATGTGACGTTAAGGAGATAAGATGTGATGATGATGAAGTGATTGAGATGAGACGAAGATGAGGCAAAATTAAGGAGATTAGACTAGAGAGAAATGAGGTAAGCGAGGTGAGACGTAGATGAAGTGTCAAGTGAGGAGAATGAGACAAGTGGAAAAAATTGGACGGAGGAGATTATTGGATGGAAAATGAAGCAAGGAAGGCCAGCTGAGATGAGATGAGTTGGAATAACATGAGGCGTGATATGAGGCGAGACGAGATGAGAAAAAAGTGAAGTGAGTCCAGATGATATGAAGTAAAGTGAGTTGAGGTGATGTGAGATGAGTTGAGGCGAGGTGGTGAGGAGAGATTGAGTCAGTGAAAGGTGGACGTGCATGAAAAATCTGCCATCTTTCTCCACTACAGTAATTATCATTTAATAGCCAAAAATTGCCGTGTTAAAACTCCTTACTTCACTTTCACATCACCTTCAGGACGTACTACACACACACACACACACACACACACACACACAGTGATAATGCTGGTTTAGAATTCAGAACTGGTGTTTGTGGAGGCAGTTACAGTGTAATAATGATGATGATAATTTAGTGATGGTCATGGTGGTGGTGACGCGTGATGTCATGGTGATTTTCATGGTAGTGGTGGTGGTGGCGGTGGTGGTAGTGATGAAGGTAATTATGATATGAGGATCAAAGGCCTTTTTTTTAAGTTTTAGTGATTTTTAGCCCTTAGGAGGAGGAGGAGGAGGAGGAGGAGGAGGAGGAGGAGGAGGAGGGAACAAGGAGGAGGAGGAGGAGAAGGAGGAGGAAGAGGAGGAGGAGGAGGAGGAGGGAACAAAAACCGAAGAAAGAGATAGTAGTGGTGGTGGCGGCAGCGGAAAGGACTGCGGAGGAGGAGGAGGAGGAGGAGGTGGAGGAGGAAGAGAAGCAAAAAGGAACATGGAGTATGAGAAATAAATAAAAGTTAATTAATGGAAGGGTGGCGAATTATGATCTTTGAAGTGAGATAAGTGAGCCATGAAAAGTGAAGGAGAAGGGAGGGGAGAGGAGGAGAGGAGGGGTTAGGAGGGGGAGGAGAGGGAGAGGGCTCGAGGACCACTTCGTCAGGTGCCGGACAGGTTCCTTCAGGAGGGTCAGAATCCAATTGTGTGAAATGAAAGGCCACTACAATTTTCTTTTTGTGGTGGTGGTATTTAACGAGGAGGAGGAGGAGGAGGGGGAAGAATTGGTGGTAGTAGTAATGGTGGTGTTAATACACAAAAGTACCACAACGGAAGAAAAAAGCAGCAGGAGATATACTGGCCCTTACAAGGCTGTTGGTGATGCGTTACACTAACCAACCTGAAGTGAGAGAGAGGATGCAGGAAAGTCAAGAAAGCCAAGAAAGAGAAGGCTCCTCCCCGTCCACTCACCACTCACCCTTCCTTCATGGCGGGAGAGGAAGCAAAACCACACAGCTAGGAAGAGTTGTGTCGACGTTTCGGTAACAAGGAGACAAGCACCATCATTACCGCTACTGCTACTCGGGCAAGACAAAACACGCAGCCTCAAATCATCAACAACCACCTCAAAAAAGAGACACTTCATAACAACATCCAGAAAAACCTTGATGGTACTTCACTACGGTAACACAATAATCTCCATATCTCAGCTGTAGAGTTCACATTTCTGTCTAATCTCTTCTTGAAAGCTGTTGTTATATGGTCGACAAAGTTGGAGGACAGACACTTGCAGACGTTAACCGCGCGATTGACGTGATTGGCCTCGTTAGGTGAGGATAATCTACCGGTCATCTTAACACCGCTACAGATTCGCGATTATATTCAATGGATCGACCGTACTAATCTTTTGCATCGATATTGTGTAATCCTTTGAAAATTTTAACACTTCTATACGAGGAGGAGGAGGAGGAGGAGGAGGAGGAGGAAAACGAAGAGAACAAAAACGAGAACGTGAGCTAGGAAGAGACGGTGAAGAGGAGAAAGGAAGGGATAGAGCGAGGGAAGGATTGACGAAGGGAGGGAAGAAAAATTATGGTGGAAAAGATGACGAAGATAAACACTGAATAAATTAGTGAAATACTCATAAGCCGGAAGCGACACTGGCCCATGAATGCCAACACTCCACTAAAACCTAAATAAACACACACACACACACACACACACACACACACACACACACACACACACACACACACACACACACACACGAAATCTTCACCAATACATCAAAAACAATTACCTAAAAATAATTGGAAACCTTCATTAGAACACCTGAACCCACGACCCGAAAAGGATATAGTGAGAAAGAAACGTATAATAAATCACACACACACACACACACACACACACACACACACACACACACACACACACACACACACACACACAAACCATCCCAATACATCAAAATACCACACCACTTAACATTCATACCACTCCAAACACACACCAATCCTCCGCACTACCTTTTCTTCCACTCACTGCCTCCCTTCCCTCTACCTACGCCCAGTCGTTAATCCAAGCCCATTAAACCCTTTTTAACCCCGATACCCACCCTGCGGCACAACCCTGATAACGTTAAACTTTCTCCTTGTAATGTCGACTCAGTGCTCCCGATTTGAAGGCGGCGGAGTGACGCTGCTGTGCCGAGAGGACCCAGAACACTCGGGGCCATATACGGTAAAGTGGCGAGGGGTGTGGCGCGGGAAGGGAGGAGAGCGGAAAGGTAAGGTATGGTATGCTAATTCGATAGAGAGCGCCGTTCATCACGCGGAGATTATGACTGTGAGTGCAGACTTCCAAGGTAAACTCCATCAGTCTAATTTACACCTTGAAGTAGCGCACTGGAGGTCCCTCACTGGACACCTCGCCCTGCAAACTATTAGGGCTTCGATGGCTCCTCCGACACTTAGCATTAAAGCTCGTAAATGCCAGTATCCATCACTGGGATTAGCGTGGGTGCACCTCCACGCCAAAATATAGACGAGTGAACTTCCCATAAGCATAAACCATATCACCGGCTTGACGATCGTTCATGCCCGCCAGAACACTCTCATCGGTGCTGGGAGGATCAGGGAGTCTATAATGACCGCGTGGATGCTATAATCTGCGCTCTATTGTTCGGGTGTGTGTTAACTGGACCAGAAAGCTGCATGTTACGGCGCAGCGGTCCGGAGTGCATTATCTTGTCGCTAGCAGAAAAGTAATAGTAAATAAAATTTCTCCGTGCAGCGTGTACAGCGCGAGGTACCTGGATAATGCTCTCAGGTGTGGCGCGGCGGGAGGGGCCACGTGGCAAAGGTGAACAGGTGATGCAGGTGATGCAGGTTGTGGTTGTGGTGTGGAAGGGAGGGAAAAGTGGATTAGAAGAAAAATGTGAGCTTGGTCTAGAAGAAAATATAAGCTAGAACAGAACAGTAAGAGAGTCGAGAGAATGTTTAAGAATATTGCAGGTTTGAATTACTGGTTTAAGTGAATTGGTCAGGAAATATGTAAGCCTGAAGAGAGGAGTAAAGGAATTAAATAGGGAGAAAAAAAAAAAAAGGAAAGTGGTGTAGATATAAGTAAGGCTGAAGAGATAATTAAGTAAAAGCCTTCAGAATATTGCATGTAAAATAATGATAAGCTAAATTATTTCATGCAGAATAATGGTAAACTAAATTAGCAAAGAAAAATATATAAAGCTGAAGATAGAAAAATAGAATAAAAAGGAATAGAATTGATAGAGCAAACAAAGATCATAGGAAAAAGACGCATATCTAAAGAGAAAGAATAAAAAAAATAAAAAGAATTGTAAGGATATCAGAGGCAAATTAGACGTAAGGGTAAACTAAAGAAGACATTTGTAAACCAGAAGAGAGAAGCAAAGGTAAGAAAGGAAGAACAGTCGTAAGATTGGAGAAGAATTAAGCAATGAAGAAATGTGAAGACAACGTGAAGGAAACTTTAGAAAAAAAGATGTAAATGAAGCAAATGCAGTAAAATGAATACAAATAAAACCAGTGCGGAAAATTTTCAGCGTGAATAGAGAAGAAAATGCATTAAATTATAGAAGAGAATAAAACTAAGAGGAGAAACTTCTAGGCCTGAAGATAGAAGAAAATAATTAGGCGGAATAAATATCTCACTACTGGAAAAAAAAATAAATAAATAAAATAAAATAAATATATATGCATACCAAAGAAAATAAAAATGAAGATACAAGAAGCAAAATGTTAACTTGAAGAAATCAAAAGAAGAATCAAGTAAATAAATCAAAACAACAGTAAACAAGAATAGTGGAAGGAAGGTAACGGAATGCAAATACGTGGAAGAGAATGGAGGAGAAATGGAGAGCCAAATAAGAGTGAAAATGGAATGACAAGGAAAAATAAAGAGAAAGCAAACTATCAGGTACGAAGAAATGTGTGAAAGTGGAGAGAGAGAGAAGAATAAAGCAATGATATGAGGGAGAGAGAGAAAAAACTACGTAAGAATGGAGAAGTGACAAAAAAACAGAGATAAAAGCATGAATGGCGAGAACAAAATATGAAAAAACACAAGAATAAACCAACAAGAGAGAAGTAATAAGAAAAGCCAAGAATGGAGAGAGGAGTAAAAACGGAAAGAGCGAGAGAGAGAGAGAGAGAGAGAGAGAGAGAGAGAGAGAGAGAGAGAGAGAGAGAGAGAGAGAGAGAGAGAGAGAGAGAGAGAGAGAGAGAGAGAGAGAGAAGCAAGCGAGAATAAAATAAAAGCCACACAGCAATCGCAAGACAAACACAATTAGTTATGGGGAGAAAGAAAAAGCAAAAACGCATCAAAGAAAAATCAAGAAACGAAAGAGAGAAGGAGAGACAAAACGAAAGAAAAAAAAGAAAGAAAGAAAGCAAGTGAAAATCAAATTAATTCAACAAAGGCAATCACAATAGAACAAATAATACGAGTTAGAGGCGAGGATAAAAACACATCAACGCAACCGAGGAACAAGTTAATCGGGAGAAAAAGACAATCTAACTCGCTACGGTGTCACACGAGGGCGAGTAGCTGAACCTCCACGCGGCACTTAAATCCGAACTAATGGCAAGGAAAACTCCTCTCGCAGCGATACCCAGAATATCATATTAAGACACCGATTATCGACGCTGCCTAAATCAGAAACGATTCAATTTCTCCCCACCGTACGTTCCAATCTCCCTATCCGCCCTGGCCAACTTTGAAGAAGCGCCGCGGGAGAAGTAAGCCATTAGAACAGAAAATAAGTATTGGTATTTGATAAAAAGATATTAAGTAATTTTCATCACACGTTGAGAAGTATTATGAATTTTCTATCTGACCTGACTAACTTTTAAGTGACAGTCAGGGGAAAAGAAGTGATTAGAACAAAAATAAAGCATTAGTATCCGCCCTGGCCAACTTTGAAGAAGCGCCGCGGGAGAAGTAAGCCATTAGAACAGAAAATAAGTATTGGTATTTGATAAAAAGATATTAAGTAATTTTCATCACACGTTGAGAAGTATTATGAATTTTCTATCTGACCTGACTAACTTTTAAGTGACAGTCAGGGGAAAAGAAGTGATTAGAACAAAAATAAAGCATTAGTATTATACAAAGAGACATTAAATATTTTTTTTTATCACACGTCAAGGAGCATCAAGAAGTCTCTTAAGAGTACATTCTAATCTCCCTATCCGCTCTAAGTAACTTCTAAGAGGCAACCTGGAAAAAAAAAAGGATTAAAAAAAAAAAACTCATTGGTATTCGTCAAAAAGACACAAAATTACCTTAAACAAACGTAAAAAAAGCATCTTAAACTTTTTTCAAGATTACATTTCAATCTTCCTATCTGCCTTAACTCACTTTTAAGACACACCTCAGGAAAAATAAGCTATTAAAATAACAAAAAAGGTGTAATTATTGCACGAAAGACAATAAATAACCCCTTATCACTCGTCAAATAGTATCATGAAGCTTCTCAGAGTACATTCCAATCCCCCTATGCGCCCTGGCGAGCACCTGAGAGGCATCCATGCAAAAAAAAGTAAGGCATAAAGTATTAGCATTGCACAAATACACATTAAATAATTTCTTATCACACGTCAGGGAGCATCATGAAGGTGAAATTACATGACTCTATTTAGTGGCAAGAAAAAGGAGAGAGAAGGGGAGAGAGAGGGAGAGGAAAGAGAGAGAGGAGTAAGAAAAAAAAGGGATAAAATAAAGTAGGGTGAGGAGATAGCAAGGGCGAAATGAAGACGGTGCAATCAAGAGGGAAGAAAATATGAAATTGCCAGGTACTCTAACTTCGTCGAAAATTCAATTAAAACGCCATTACGAAGCAGGAATTGGCGACGTAAAAGGGATAATGAGATAAAATGAAGACAGTCCACTAAGTCTCTATCGGACTATACAAAAAGAAAGGAAAAAAAGAGCAAAGTATTATTGGAAAAGAACATAAACATAAAAAAGCCGCTAGTTACTCATAAACCAGCGCCGTCAACACCTACCTCTCTCTCTCTCTCTCTCTCTCTCTCTCTCTCTCTCTCTCTCTCTCTCTCTCTGTGTGTGTGTGTGTGTAAAATACATGTTAAATCTTCACTCCGGTTTTCCTTGTTTTCACTATTTTTCTATTTTTCTCCTCATTATCACAACTAACAATTAAAACCACCTAAACCATGCCTCGCTTCCCCTTCACCCTCCTTCACTTCTACTCCCCCTGCAAGAAAAAAAGGCCGCCACTCACAACATTCACAACAACGATCAATTCAGACGAAAAAGTTGCATTCCTGGTGGTGTTGTTGCCGACCCGCTGGTCCGATATCTTGGCTGGAGTGGCTGGCTGGCTATCGCGCGGTGATGGCTGGGCGTGGCATGCTGGGCCCAGTTAGGCAGAGAAGGCTTGAAGTTTGTTCGGTTAAAGAAGGATTTCCTGACACGATTTGACGCGGTTCCTTCCTCACTCCACCCCACCCGATCCCTCTCCACTTCTTCCTTATCCCTCACCCCTTTCCCCTGCGCCTCTCCATCGTCTTGTCTCTTTGCCTAAATTTAAGTTCCAGTCTGGGTGTTGGCGCTGATGTGTGTTGTTCAGAGCGGGGAAAGGAGATCCAGAATAATTTCCGCCCTTAAACCTAAAATCACCGGCCTTAAAAGAGAAAGCCTTCCATCACCCAGAGGCGGAAGATTAAATATTCACAAAGCATCGCCAGATAAAGGAAAGTTGAGAGTTTATGTACCAATATATTTCATCTCATTCAATTATTTCTTTACCCGATCACTGGCGTGGCGGGAAGTGTATTATAATTTTGTGAGATCATGGATGATTCCCGGACAAGGATGGCGATAATGGTTTACAAAAGTGGCCTCAGAGACAGCAAGATAAAGGATGGCAGGACGCGAGGCTACAGTGAATAATCTCGCACCCAATTCCGATCTCACAAATATGGAGCAGCAAGACTGACAGCCATAGGAGAGGTCACTCACCTGGCAGCCATGTTCATCAATCAATCGGCCAAACGTGTGGGAGAAAAAAAGTCATAGCCAAAACAGGAGCAGAAATGAACACAGATTATCACTTTACAGCGGCAGACCCTCCTGTTATCACGCCAATAAACTTCCAAAGCCTAGCCACCACTTGCCCGGCCAACACACGACCCACAAATAAAAGAACACGGTCATAATTTAAGAACACATAAAATGATGTTAAAAGCAGCCACCGTCACCGAACCCTGGCAACCCCGAGGCTAGAGTGGGTCCTGTACACACATAGTTGGCAGTGGCACCTTTATGGCTTGATTTATCGGCCTAAAAAGTGCGCTGATTTCCCGCCCAACTTGACCAGCAGGGCGAGGGAGTGTGCTGCGTATATGGACCAGGTGGGTGTGGAGCTCTCAACACACAGGCTCCGCTCTACCAGGGGAAATGTGTGGTGGTGTGTTGGGTGTCTATGTAAGAATGTGCGAGTTCATCTAACCACTACTACCTAATCACTGGTTACCTGAGATTTTGTTGTCTATTTTTCGTATCATTCACAAATGTAGCTAGAAATAAGCTAATCTCTAAAATACCGATTCAGTTGCTTACTTCCCGTATCATGTGCACACTTCAAAATTACCAAGAGTTAATTTTTTAAATACCAAAACCTTTTCATCACACGAGGATTAATAAAGATAGGAGAGTGTAGGCAACCCCTCGTTACTAGATAAATACAGCTACATATACATTATACATTCACTCATTCACCCACCCGCCCACCCATTCACACACACACAGGGTAAAGATACAGGTTCTGATATGGAGTAATCGACCACTATTCAAAAGACCATAAGAATTAAATGGTATCAGGAAGCTTTCAAGTATCCCCCGTTATAATGACACCAGCCTGGCCAGACACTGCCCTGCCTCCACCTATCTTGCATATGATCAAAAAGCGGCCTCATTATAGACCTGCAACAGTGGCGTGGGGAGGTAAAGACAAGGTGAGACAATAATCGGTAATGAAAGTGTACTAACTACCCTAGCTTGCCGTAGCACGCCTCCAATATTCCCTGCCTCCTTAACACCGGGCAGACACAGGCACGCATAGCGCCGCCCCGTTAACGCTCCCTCACCGCCCCGCAGGCACCACACACACCAGGCTACTCACCGTGCCCTCATCAGCAGCGACACCTCCTCCAGAAAGCCAAATGGACGCAATTTAAGTCACTTTGAGTAAAAAATAAAAGCACCGGTCATCTCCCGCTGCCTCCCCACACCTCTCCACCGCGCGCGCATGATGTCATCAGTCACGTGACCACAGGCAAGGCGCAGGCACACGGGCACAGGTAGCCGCTAATTGGACACGCAACTGCAGTACCTTATAGTCCAACCCGATTATCTTCAGGCCCGAAGGTGATTGTGATCGTGATAGCGGCTTGGAACAGTGTAAGTGAGATCTGATAAGTTAGCTTGAAACACTGCAAGATCCGACACCCCGCGGGCTCCATGCTGCGTGCCGACCTACGCAATGAATATATAACTTGAATATATAAGATTAATATTCAGTGTTATCTAGATATTCACTTTGATATAAAATGCAATAAACAAACGGGCAATATTGCCATTTAAGTATTCATTTAAAGAATTTTTACATAATTCTGATATGTTAGTTACTTAAAAAGGAACTGTTCTACATATGTAAAATAGTCGTTAGCGTTCTTGGGAATACGGCACAAATGGAAATATTTTTTTCACTTTTTGAAAAAATAAATAAAACACATAGAAAACACACGTTTTTCGATTAATAAAAATATTTTTTTATCAACATTCTCCTTCTCCATTTCATAATGTAATAATCTGTAAGCTTAGATAAAAATTTTTTATCGCAAAATTTTTTCCAGTTTTTTTTATAAAGGTGCCGGACTTGCGTTACAAATTAAAAAAAAAAATTTAATTTAAAGAATTTTTACGTACATAACAATTCTGACATGTTGGTTACTTAAAAAAAAAAAACCGTTATACATATGTAAAATAGTCGTTTGAGTTCTTTGGAGTACGGTGCAAATAAAATTTTTTTTCACTTTTTTTTTAATTAAAACACACGTATTTCGATTGATATATATATTGTATATGAATATTCTCCTTCTCCATTTCATAATGTAATTATCTGTAAGCTTAGATAAAAAATTTTTATCGGAAAATTTTTTTCAAATTTTTTTGTACAAGTTTGTAACCTACGTTACAAATTTTGAAAAAAAAAAATTGAATTTAATGGTAACCTAGTGTGAGTAACAGTAGTAGTTCTGAGCTTCAGCATTCGCACTTGAGGAAACGCGTGTCAGCTGTCAAAATATGAACTGATAATATGTCTTCGTTCTTTATTTCACAAAATTGAATTGCCAAACCTTATCAAACACCACAAGAAAAGACAAAAGATAAATGCAGCGTTGGAGAGGAGGCAAGCGTGGGTTAGCAGTATACAAGGCCACATATTAGGAGACAAGACATTTGCGTAGTACGAGTAAGCATGTGCGGGAGACTAGGGAAGTTCCAGCCCCACGACTCACGTTACACGGAATGAAAAACAGCGCTGTCCAACACCTACCGTGACCAAACGCCTGATGGGACTTGCATGTTGTATTTGCTTCAGAGATAAAAAGACACCTATTGTTTCTTACTAAGCCGTGGTAAGTTGATATCTCTGCAGCCAGCTCATCACGCAGCACATTCTTTGAAGATTTCTTGTATATAGTGATTTGTGAGGAGTTTCGATGTTCTTTTAATGGAATGCACAAAAAAGAAAAAAATAAGAATGGATAAAACACTCAGGCAAATGTTCCATCATTTAATGAGTTCTGAGCGGCGATTTGCGGATGAAGAGAAGAGTGGCTTCGACAAAGTCACTCTCTAAGCCTAAGGAATATAAGAGAAAGTAATTCGATCTTAATTCCAACATGTAGTGCATCTAGTCCAAGCAAAATAACTTTTTTCTTTTAACTGTAATTGACACTGGCAGCTTCAGAGGGCCTCTCCTTCGAGAACTTTTGTTGCCCTAGGCTGGAGTCAGTCTTACATAAAAAAAAATAAAATAAAAGCTTCTGACGGCTCCAAAAAAAATGTATTGCGCATGAACACACCTAATGCAGTCACAAAGGGCTTGGCCTTGTAATATGAAGTCCAATAAGCCAGTGGATTCAAGAGTGTGGCGGAGGTTTAAGGCCACGTGCATATAACTTATTCATGCCTGTTTGTCCAGTGAGGTTGTTTTGGTGTCAGTGTAGGAGCACAGTATGCGCATGCGTCAGGAACCGAACCGTATCCGGGATGACCACCACCACCACCACCACCACCACTATATTGGCTTATTATCTCCCTCAAAGAATACACATAAATACGACCACCATCAACTTGCAGTCAGTTTATAAGTACGTGGTCGTTTGTTTATTATTAATAGAGTTTGAGGCCGACGAGTAAATCACTGGCGCGGGGCAGGTGCGGCGGGATATTAGCATAGGTGGTGGTGGTGATGGTGGTAGTGGTGGTGGTGGTGGTGGTGGTGGTGGTGGTGGCAGGATGGCAGGGCTTTGTATGCAGGGAGTCCGGCCCACACGGTAGCGTCCACGTAGCATTATGGAGATGGAAGAAGAAAAAAAGAGGGGGAAAGGAGTGGAAGTAAAATATCTGGCTGGTTTGGGCCGCGAAGGAGTCTCCCGCTTCATGGCCTCGTAAAATTAAACATTCAAATTAAGCTAATTCAAGAGGAGGGTCTGCTGCCAGTCCTACCCCCTCCTGCATCTCTCCTTTCCTCACTCCCTCTCACTATTTCTTCCCTTCCTGCCTCTCTCACTCCCTGCTTCCCATCTCCCACTCTCCCTTAAACCGTCTACCCATTCCTCATACAAACCAAGTGTTTTATATTTTCAATTTTCAGCAACAGCTCTTCTTATTTAATCAGTCAGAAAATTTATACACTTGATATGCAGAGGGTAATAAAGTGAGTGGCTCTTCTTTACGATTGCCCAGAGAGACGCTCCGGGTCGCACTAAAATACCGCTACACCTCAAATTTGGTGCGAGCAGGTAAAAAAATGTAGTTGTAAAAGTTAAATCGCACATGATTAGGGTTTAAATCCTTACACAAGCAATAACATCGATATGCAAGGCGACATGAGCGTGAATAACAGTGATAAAAGTTGACTACCCGCCATTACAAGTTAATCAAGTTGCAGATTTGACTTTAACAACACAAGAAACCGAGGAAGAAATAAAAGATTCGTATGCAAAAACACCCAAGAACATGAATAAGAACACGGCCATTCTTCAGCCACTCATAAAAGTTAAGTCACTGCTTGCAATTATATCCTACATAACTTAGTTCTTACGAGGACTCAGGGCGGGCACACCAAATACCCGGGCTTCTTGAGATGGGGCGCAGATACCGAGAGCCCTTCAGGTACTCCATTTGGCGCCGCTGTACCCCACCTCGCGCCTCGCCCTTCCCACACACGCCCAGCAGATCCGCAGCACCCCCGCCCCTCTCCTCCCGGCATGAAAGGCACCGACACAGGGCGTAACTCCTCACGTGCGTCCAGAAAAAGAGTTGTAGAACCGATACATTTATTTCCTTGTTCATTTCTTTTTATCTCGTCTTCTTAGCGGGCCGGGCAATGTACGTGCACCGACACATACATTTTCTTTTACTAGTATATTAGAAAAGAATAAAAAATAAGGTTGTGGTTTGGGAGTTACGCGTTACTGATGAAGGACCCAACATGAAGCACCTTGTACCTGAAAATATATTGGCTGGTGTTCACTCGGGCACGGAAAGCTTTGTGTAGCGTGGGGAGGTGTGAGGGATGGACCTGGACGCCTGGACAAGGTAACTCCAGGGAAGGGGAACGACGCGGCTTGCTCGGGGGCGGGGTTGGGTCCCTGCGAAAGTGGCCATAATTACAAGTCGCCTGGCTGTGAGGGACGCGGTGGTGTATGTGGAGCAGTGCATCATGTGTGCCGGGCAGCCGCTCACTCGTTAATTCAGGTGGCGTGCGGCGGGGCTCAGGTGCACGGCCAGACTAATGTTTGGCCGGTGAGCCTGGGCACTGAGCGATGATAGCCGCACTACCTCACTACCTCACCTGCTTAATTGGCTAGGAGGCTACCTGTACATCTGCCACCTCTTCGCATTATCTCCTCAGTTCGGCCTCTTAATTGATCCATAGCAATCCAAAGTGGCCCAGACAGACTGGAAATCTTTTTTGATCACTAGTTACGCCCGGTGCCTCCAGCGTCTGGTTTTCCTAGGATGCTACTTTTTATGGTCATGGCTGGTCCACTTCCTTTAATCAGGTAAGTAGCTGACCCACACAACAAGGTGTCCCTGAGTACGAATTAACTAGTTCTGGTTAATTAGATACACATAACCCGGGGCTGCACGGGGGAGGGGGCGAGGATGCAGGCCGGCTCTGGGGAACTAGTTAACTAAATTGGCATCTTGGATTGTGCACTTCGTCGAATGAAAATGACCATCCCTCTGAGGAATGCTCTTGTGACTGATTCGAATATCAACTTTCCATTCAGTCTGTCGAGACTCTTGCCATTTGCATTGTGTGGCAGATTGGCACCTACGCTCCAACCTGGTTTGGCATAAACGAACAACTTAAAACCGACGAATATTTAGCAGGACCTGATCCCTGGGTTGTGAGGCTCAGGCAGCGGCGCGAGGGTTAACACGCCTCACAGAACAGATGAAAGTCAAGGTTCGTTTGGCGTGAAATCTAACCCCAAACTGGATGTCCGGCAAGTGTGTAAATGCCAGTGCCTTGAGAGATACTATTCAAGTGAGGTAAAGTTAGGTTAGGTTGTGTTACGTAAAGTCTGGATGGGTTAAATAGGTCGTGGTGAGATAAGACAGGTAAGGACATGTGTAACTCTACCCGGATGGCTTAGAGAGCAGAAAATCCAGAGAAATCAAAGCAGCTTAGACTAACACGTTGGAGGAAATAAAAGTATTGAAACTAAAGAAGGTGAGATCCAGCAAGTTACTAAAGAGTTCAACGTATTGCAAGTTGTCTGTAAGATAGAGGTATTCCAGGTTAGTGAAGGAGCTAAGGTATATAGTTAGTCAAGAACAGGTTATCATAATGTTAATAGAGTTATGTTACGATAAGTTAGAGATGTTATGAGGATTGCTCTGATGAAGATTAGAGTATAGTGAAGTAGTTATGTCCTAATATTGCCTTCACGTGCGTACAATATGATAATAGGTGATGAAATAAAGAGGGAAAGGCAGGAGGGAGGAAAATTTGCCAGAAAAAAAGGAAGGAAAGAGAGAAGAAAGGGAGAAAGGAGGAAAAAAAAAAGAAGGAAGGAGAGAAGAAAGGGAGAAAGGAGGAAGGGAGGAAGAAAGGGAGAAAGGAGAAAGAAAGAAAGAAAGAAAAGAAGAAAGAAAAAAAGGAAGGAAGCAAGGAACCGGCAAACATAAAAGGAAAAAAAAGAAAGAAAAAAGGAGCAGTGGAATGAACGAAGGAAGGAAGGAAGAAGAAAAGAAAAAAAAGAAAAAAGAAAAGAAGGCAGAGGAGGATGATATAATATATAAAGTGAGGAGGGAAGAAAAGATAAACAAAGTAGGAAAGAACAGAAAGGGACAGGTTACGCATCAACATAGCACAGAAACATGGAAAGGAAATGAAAGCGAAAAAATACTACAGTACCGTCAATAGCAACTTGTAGGGAGTGGAATTGACGAAAGGAGAGACAGAAAGATGAAGGAACAGAAAAAGGGCGATCGTCTAAATTTGGTTATTCTTGCAATTTAACTCTGCAGCAAATTTTTTTTTTTTTCAAGCACTGCCTAACAAACGCTGAGATTCATAATTGCACGCCTTACCCACTCTGTAGTTTAGCGTTGTTGTTGTTGATTACTTAAGAAAGATAAGAAGTTCAAAGTAAACAGATCATTCCCTCTTTTACCTCAACTTACTAAAGAAGAGAAGAACAAAAACAATGACAAAAACAAAAAGAACAATAAGAATTAGACAGGTCATTCTAAACCTATAATGCAAACTACAACTCTCTCTCTCTCTCTCTCTCTCTCTCTCTCTCTCTCTCTCTCTCTCTCTCTCTCTCTCTCTCTCTCTCTCTCTCTCTCTCTCTCTCTCTCTCATCCTGTAAACACCCATCCCTAAGCACTGCATCCCACTCCCTCTCTCAGCGGCGGCATTACACACTCCCCTAGCCTCCACAACAGAGACTAATACCCGCGTTTTCCCTTTGCTACTTTTTTCTCACAAGACCACCGCACCCTGAGCTGCACAAGACAACTGAGCTAAGGGACGGCACGTGATTTACAAGGCTGAACCACTACTACCACCACCACCACCGCCACTACTGCGATCTCCTGCCGGCGTTGTCTTGTTGTGTATTCCGCCGAGCCTTGAGAGGAACGTGCGAGATCTGTGGGCCGTATGTATTATGCAAGAGACTGTTTGGTTGGTCTTGGACACTTAGCGTTACCAGAGTCTTGTGGTGGGCAGCTCAAGAGGCGTTTTAGGACCGCTTAACAAGATTCCCGGTAAGTGAAGGTTAATCGACACACACACACACACACACATACGTATACACACACACGCACACACACTCAGTTAAGTATTCTTTTTTAAACTTAACTCCACAAGACCGCTGCCAGTTTTCCTGTTTACCGACGTCGTTAGATGAAATATGTGCTCAAGATAGAGGAAGAGGAGGAGGAGGAGAAGGAGGAGAAAGAAAAAGAAAAAGGGACGAAAGAGAAAAGAACAGACCAGGCTTGGTTAAGTAGATGGTGCCTAATGAAGCTGTCTTTCATGCCGCCGCCTCCCTTAACTTATCCGCCGCATTAGTAGCGGGAAAAAATAAACGTTAATGTTCATAAATTTAGGTAATAATGGCGTGATTACAGTTTGGTGGTTAGGAGAATGTCTCATGGCGCGGCTGTGATGGCGGGGCGCTGCTCAGGCCCAGCGGCGCGCGTATGCCCTTTGTGTCACTATATCATCAGCTTCTCTTCCTTCCTCCTCCTCTTCCTCTCCGCTTATGCATCTATTATTAGTTATCGCTTCTCTTGCTTATTCTCTCTGTCTGTCTGTGTCTGTCTTTCTCTCTCTTTTGTTTATTCCCTCTTGCCTATATTTTCTCTCTCTCTCTCTCTCTCTCTATCTCTCTCTCTCTCTCTCTCTCTCTCTCTCTCTCTCTCTCTCTCTCTCTCTCTCTCTCTCTCTCGTTATCAATGGAGCTGCCTCGGATTAGAGACATCAGTGGTATCCCGCAGACCAATGCAATTCAAAAAATATATATATAAATCACATGGAAACTGAACCGCACAATTTTAGTACCACAATTTCCCCAGTCGTTACAAAAATCAGAAACCCAATAATATCAGATAATGACACGAGAAGCCTCCAGGAAGATCTGCGCAAAATCTCAATGCAATCTGAGAGGTGGAAAATTGATATCAACAGAATCTTCAAGTGGAAACAAAGAAACCAAAAAAAATGTGATTGTAAAATGTATCAGGAATCTTACGTAGTGTTGGGACTGCTTGGCGGTGGTGGTGGTGGTGGTGGTGGTGGTGGTGGTGGTGGTGGTGGTGGTGGTGGTGATGGTGGTGGTGGAGGAGCAGCAGGAGGGAGGAGGGAGGAGGAGAAGGACGAGAAGAACAAGAACAAGAACAAGAACAAGAACAAGAAGAACAAGAAGAACAAGAAGATAATAAAAGTGCTTATTTACGCTTAATTTCATAATAATAATAATAATAATAAGAAGAAGAAGAAGAAGAAGAAGAAGAAGAAGAAGAAGAAGAAGAAGAAGAAGATGATGATGATGATGATGATGATGAAGAGGAAGGCACAACAACAACAACAACAACAACAAACAACAAAAACAAAAACACTCGTCATTACTACACACCATCCCCCAAAACACAGCATCACAACACAACACACGTAACCTTCCAAGAAAAAAAAAACAAGAAAAAAAACGAAAAAAAAAACAACAATAAAACAACAATTACAACTGAAAAAAATATAAAGAGAAAAAAACTCAGAAACACACACACACACACACACACACACACACACACACACACACACACACACACACACACACACACACACACACCCTAACCCTTTGAATCCAAGTAGCATGTACAGCGAAGAAGCAACGAACGATAAAAAAGAAAAAAAAGGGAGGGAGCGAAGAAAGGTAAATAAGAAGACAGGCTGTATTTCAACGGTTTACTGCTCTCCCCCTCCCCCTTACGGACTCTCAGCCTCCCGAAGCACCAGCAGCAGGGCGAGAGCAGAATGTCTAAGTAGAGAGTTATGGAGATGGCTGGTATAGAGTTGGGTGTGGATTTTTCAGTTTTTTTTTTTTACTTTTTTTTTCTTTCTACCCCTCTCTCTCTCTCTCTCTCTCTCTCTCTCTCTCTCTCTCTCTCTCTCTCTCTCTCTCTCTCTCTCTCTCTCTCTCTCTCTCTCTCTCTCTCTCTCTCTCTCTCTCTCTCTCCCTCTCATAGTTTTTCTCACTTTTTTATATATGCAGAGTTTTTTCATTATATAAACTGGTAAGAGAGAGAGAGAGAGAGAGAGAGAGAGAGAGAGAGAGAGAGGGAGAGAGACGACCGATGATAATGGCGTGAAGACTAGAAAGAAAGGCAAAAAGAAACATAGCGTATGGGGACTTTAAGAGTGGCGCGAGTGTCAGGGAGGGCGGGGTTGGTGGATGAGGGAAGCAAAGGTCTGCCTGGGGAGGAGGTGGGAGGGCGTGGGATGGGCGTGGGAAGGGCGTGAGGGTGCGCCTAAGGACCACCCAGTTTGCGGGAGGATGGAAGGCGTGACGTGCATGGTAAAAGTTTTATCGTGAGCAAGATCTCTCTCTCTCTCTCTCTCTCTCTCTCTCTCTCTCTCTCTCTCTCTCTCTCTCTCTCTCTCTCTCTCCCCTTTTCCTTCTTGCTTCCAGTTTTCACTTCCTCTATTTTCCTTATTTTTGTTCCATTTAGTTTGTTAGTTATGTTTTGTTTCTTTTGCTTTCAGTACTTTTTTCCCTTCTTCTTCCTCTGTATTTTTTTCATCACTCACTTTCTTTTCCTTCATCTTTCTTGCCTTCAGTTTTCCCTCCTCTGCTTTCTTTGTTCTTTCATATAGTTTGTAAGTCCATTTACGTCTTTTCTCATTATTTTAATCTTTTTTTTTCTGCCTCCTCTTTCTCTCCGTCTCTTAATCATTCCTTTATTCTCTTCCTCCTTGCCTCCAGTTTTCCTTCCTCTAATTTTCTTTTTTTTTCTTCCATTTAGTTTGTTAGCTTAATCATGTCTTCTCTTTGTTTTGCTTCATGTTATTTTTTTCCTCTTCTCTCTCTTTTCTCACCATACCTCAATCTTTTCTTTCTTTTCCTTCTTGCCTCTAGGTTATCCTTCTCTGCTCTCCTTGCTTTTCATTCAGTTTCTTTGTGCAATTCTGCGTTTTTTTTTTTTCATTTTATTTTAGTCCCCGATCATATTTTTTTTTTTTTTGTCTTTTCCTCTTCCTCCGCTGTTCGTTCCATAATTTACCCTCGCCTCTCTTCTTCCATGGCTCCAGTTTTCCCCTTCTCTTATTTATGTGTTCAGTTCTACGCCTTTCACTTGATTTTCTCTTTTCATTTTTTCCTCTCTTCCTTTTCCTCAGTTCCACATCCGTCAGTGCTTCCTTTCCTCTATTCCTCCATTGTTTCCTCCTATCCTTCCCATTAAATCTATTCGTTCATTTTGCTTATCTTCCCTTTGTATTCTTCTTTCTGCTTTTTTTTTCCCCCTCCTCGATCGTGCAAGTTTTTTTTTTCGCTTTTTTTTTACCTGTGACCCCCGATCATCTTCCCTCCATCACTATTTCGTCTTGGTATTTCCTTTTCTTCTTTTTTTTTTTCCACCTGTCCTTCCATCACCTCAAATATTTGGCTGGCTACCTGACCTTTCCCTCTCTCTCTCTCTCTCTCTCTCTCTCTCTCTCTCTCTCTCTCTCTCTCTCTCTCTCTCTCTCTCTCTCTCTCTCTCTCTCTCACTCTCCTTCCCCCCTCCCTCTCCTTCCTCCAGCACTTGGCATACTCTCACATGAAACAACGACGCCAAAATTAACCTGAGAAATAAGAAAGTCACCCTCAAAATACCCAAGACTTCCCCCTGCAATTAGCGAAGGAAGTCAGAGCGAGCGTGCAAAGCGAAAAACGCCAAAAAATAACACAGCCTTTTCCCGCCGTGAGTCGCTTGGCCCTCGCTCGAAGTAATGTGAAACCCTCCCCTGTGTTTTGGAGGCTCACCTGCCGCCACCTGCACCCGGACACGGCAAGGCTCTGTGTGTCCTCCCTGATGTCTTGGCTTGCAGTTGATGGTAGGTTGATTGTGGGTTGCTAAGGACACCACTTAGACTAATTCCTAACCTCCCCAGCCTTTGCTAATGGTTGTGCCTCCTCCTCCTTCTAGTTAGGTCGTCTTTCTCCTCCTCCTCCCCTTCCTCCTCCCCCAGACGACCACCAAGGGACAGGTAAATTAGGTCTGTGCGCGTGGGTGGTCTCGCCGCGACGGTCACGGGGCGGCTCGGGTCTTGCGCCGCGCCAGACAGGTTCCCACGTCCTGTAATTGGTCTCGATGTCCGTGGTGGCGATAACCAAAGGGATCATAATGCTCTCAGGCCAGCCATGTCAGCCCACACACGCGTCAGACTCGGCCGGTGGAATTGCGGAGTGACGGTGACGGGCAGTGGGGTTGGCCGGCTGGGAATGTGCAGTGGAGGGCCGGCCGGTGGTGCTCCGCCTTGCCTCGGCTGTCTCAGTGCTTGGGAGTCATGTGGCCGCACGTTTTTTATGCTGAGTAAACGAGGGAGAATGGTCTTCGCAGCTGAGAGAGATGACCAAGATCAGTTTGGCGGGTACACTGAAATATTTTGCAGTGAATATTGAGACACACTTGTCCAACACACGCACTATTAACATTTACTGATACCACGGACAGCAAGAATCAATAAATGTAGGACACAAAAAGTTTACTACACTTGTGCCAGATTAGAATAAATAGACTCTTAGCTATTAATGGTTATCGCCTAATATACGCATAGAGATAAAAATTAAATCTTTATGAGAACACAGCAAGTCTTTGGGAGTCTTGACGTGTATAAAGAGGCTGTTTTAATAGTGAACATGGGGCGTATCCGACAGGGGGCCGCTGATTGGACAGCCATATCCTAGGGTGGTGGTGGTGGCGGTGGTGAGGAAAGTAATGGTAGTGGTGGTTGTGGTGGTGATGGTGCTTCCCTTGGTTGAGGATGTGGCGTGATGTTAGGGTGATGTGAGAAGGATGTTGAGTTTAATGGGTGTACAGAGGATTTTTATGCTTTTCTTAATTTTTTTCTACCTATCTCTCTCATAAACAATAAAACATGAGATAACTAAAACAATGGCGATTAATACTAGTGAGGTAGGAAATGTAAGACGATAAATTCTTTCCTAAATCATTACGGGCTCTTGTATGTTTCATTACAGAGAGAACAACTAGCAAGAGAAATAAATAAATAAATAAATAAAACTAACAATAAAAAAAAATAATAATAAAAACCCCACAACATTAATATCAACGCAACAGTGAATGCAAGAATCATGGTATTTTCCTAATCATCTCCACTTATTCTTACTCTCATCTACGAAAAAATATCTCCAATGAATACCAGTGTAACAAGAGATACATAATCATAAGCTCCCTTCTTAATTACATCTAGCCGTACTCCTTCACACGCCACGGTAGCTCCACTCCACTAAGATCACTTTTTTCCCCAAGTTACTGCCTGAGTCAAATAATAAACGTTGAAAGTCAGGTAGAGTTACTGGTGGTGGTGGTGGTGGTGGTGGTGGTGGTGGTGGTGCTGTTGGTGGTAGTGGAGGAAGAGGAAGAAGATGAAGAAGAAGAAGAAGGAGAAGGAGAAGGAGGAGAAGGAGAAGAAGAAGAAGAAGAAGAAGAAGAAGAAGAAGAAGAAGAAGAAGAAGAAGAAGAAGAAGAAGAAGAACGAAGAACGAAGAAGAAGAGGAACGAAAAAAAACAAGAAAGAAAGAAAGAAAGAAAGAAAGACAAACAGACAGACAAACAGACACACAGACGAAAGAAAGAAAGAAAGAGAAAAAAAAAAAAACAGAGGAGGAAGTGAAGACGACGAAAACAAGGAAGAGGAAGACGACAAGAACGAGGACGACAAAAACGAGAAGGAGAAGAAGGAATAAAAAAAAGAGAAGGAAGGGTAAGAGAATGAAAAAGATAACCAGGAGGAGGAGAAGGGAGAGGAGAGAGGGGGGAGTTCAGTGGTCCAGTGGTGTGTGTTATATGTTGCGTGTTCAGGCAGGCAGAGCGGCGGGAGAAAGGACTATTACTACCTGGGATTCATGGCTTTAATTATGGATTCATTGCGAGCAGTTTACTGGAGAAAATACGGCCTTAGAACACGTCTCTAAATCCACGTCCCTGTAAACTGTAAACCCTCTCGCATTGCTCCCTCGGTATCTCAACACTGCGATGCTAATACGTATATTTATGATTGGTGTTTCCAGCAGACATCTCCCTTAATGCATAATCACTGTCCACTGCACGTACGTAAAGATAAAATATTGGTTGGTAATAAAAGGCGTAGAATTTTGCTGTCCGCTACGAGTCTGTGTCATCGTGATTAAATTAAATTGGCGTTAAAATGCCTGGAGTTGAGTTAAAATGCGGGAAATTTACGGATAAAAGTACAATATTCGTATCTGTGGGGAAACCTTTATTAATTTCTTATGCATCTGGAGCGGGAGAGAGAGAGAGAGAGAGAGAGAGAGAGAGAGAGAGAGAGAGAGAGAGAGAGAGAGAGAGAGAGAGAGAGAGAGAGAGAGAGAGAGAGAGAGAGAGAGAGAGAGAGAGATGCAGACAGACAGACAGACAAAGAGACTGAAAGACAGACAGATAGAAAGACTAACAGACAAACTAACAAACGGACAGACAGCCAGAGAGAGAGAGAGAGAGAGAGAGAGAGAGAGAGAGAGAGAGAGAGAGAGAGAGAGAGATGACATGTAGACGACGAGTAGGCAGCTTTGTAGATGTAAAGCCATTGCATGTTACTCGTGACGTGGGTGTGTTGAGTGGGCGCGAGCATAGGCGTGTGGGGACTGAATATTAATAGTAAGGGTGGCGAGACAAGGGCAGCAGCAGCAGCAGTGATGGCGGCAATAGAGACGGCGGAGACAATGGTGCTGCCTCTCCTCACTCAAGCATTTTTCTATCATTACCTCCTGTGGTGAATATCAAGCCAGAGTGGAGTGGGATATGCGGCAGAGGCGTAGGTTGGCGTGGCAGGGGAAGGGAAGTGTAGTGAGATGTGCATACGTGTAAACTCAGCCCTTGGTGATGTGGTCATGCGTGTGTGTCGTGTGTGTCGTGCTGAGGCTGAGTGGCGTGTGGTAGTGTGGCGTGCGAGGGGACAGAGGGAAGGAGTGGCGGTGGGACGTGTGGATGAGGGAGTGGACGAGGGTGTGGAGGCAATTCCCAGGCGGAGGAGCAGGAAAGGTCAGTGGGTAACCATCCTTCCAGTGGGCACGGCCAATTAGCAACAGGAGGCTGGCGGGCGGCGGTCCTGCTCCTCACCACGGCAGTTCTCACTCTCCTTAAAATTAAAATTCCCGTCACCTAACATCCCCCTCACGCCTCTTACCTCCTCCTCTTCCTCCTACTCCTGCATCCCCCCCACCTTGTCCTCTTTCTCCTCCTCCTCGCCCTTCTCCTCCTCCTATTTCACCAGGAACTAAAAAGAAGGAGGAAGATAGATACGGAGAGAAAGAGAGAGGGAGGTAGGGAAAGGGAGGGAGGGATGTAGCTATGCAGTAATTATCAACTTTTTTATCCAGCCGCTCGTGTCTTCCCCGGCTGTCCAGTAACCTGATCCCAAGCGTGGTCCAATCTTGGCCAATTAAATAATAAATTGTGGCCAGTAATTTAGTCCCAAGAGCCGACCAATCCACCCGGGGTCGGCTTCCAACTCTTCCCTCGTTTTTTTCCTCCCTTCCCCGATGTCCGCTTACTATCGTGGGGAGCATCACCGGGCTGTTTGGTGCCTTGTTTATGCTCGGTGCGCGTCGAAGGGTGTCCGATGCGGCTGCCTTCACCAAAAACCCCCAAATTGATTAGAACGAGGAGATGAGGAAGTTAAAAGGGGAAAATAAGGTACTGGGAGAGATGAATAAGAAGGGTGGCCGCTGATATTTATGGTGATAAGACTTGTGGAAAGCTACTACAGAGATAACCCGCGGTGAGTTTTCTTCACTCTTGTGGCTGAGAGTTATGAGGGGTGCGTGTTCTCTCTCTCTCTCTCTCTCTCTCTCTCTCTCTCTCTCTCTCTCTCTCTCTCTCTCTCTCTCTCTCTCTCTCTCTCTCTCTCTTATACAACACGCCATACAAGGAAGCATTGAAGTAAATGGTATATTCCTATAAAAATTAAGATAGAAACTTCAATAATCGACAATATTTGAACCTTTAAATTCACAGGAAGACAAGACGCATCAACTACTTTTTAGGACGGGTTGGATGGGCTTAGATTAGGTTAGGTTAGGTTAGGTTAGGTTAGGTTAGGTTATGTTAAGTTATATTAGGTAACCTAGCTTAACCTTGCTTAACTTGCTGTCCTAATTCATCGCTAAAACGGTGATCTATCTACATATAATTCAACTTACTAAACTAACAATACAACACGACTTTGACTACGTATTGTAGAAGCACACAAATGAGCAGTGACGGCGGCGACAAAATAAAAAAAATATCAAGTACTTAAACATCAGAGACAAAGAGGAGAAAACAAATATAAAACAAAACAAGGCAAAAGAATCTGACAGAAAATTAACTTACTGAAACCTGAAGCAAAATAATATAGATGTGAAATTAAAAAAAAAAAAACACGAAAGGAACCTACAAAGCAAATAAATAAATAAACCAATGAATCTCTAAACCACTCGTAGGTCATATACACAAAAACCAAACTAATGATTATGTTAGACTGAACCCAGAGTGAAGAATCATTAAATATTTCAACACCAGCGGCAGACAAGTGTGAGGGAATAGGTGCAGTAGACTCTCAGGTGTGCCGGCGGAGAGTAACGCAATATGTAGGCTCATTAAACACGTGGGCCGCTACCTGTCCATTGTTGAAAGTGTGTTCTGCTCCTCCCTCGCCGCTAACACCTCACAGGAGACCGTCCGGTATGGATTTATACTTGTTGTGGATGAGGTGTTGTGTGGATCTCTCTCTCTCTCTCTCTCTCTCTCTCTCTCTCTCTCTCTCTCTCTCTCTCTCTCTCTCTCTCTCTCTCTCTCTCTCTCTGATTCTTCACAGCTTGTTACTTGATTAATCCTACGTTATTCATATTTTTTACATATTGTCTTCTATTTCATCTTTTTCTCCTCCTCCTCCTCCTCCTCCTCTTCCTCTTCCTCCTCCTTCTTCTCTTCCTCCTCCTTCTCCTCCTCCTACTCCTCCTCCATCTTCTCATCTTCTTCCTTCTTGTTCTCTCCTTTCTCCTCTATTTTCTTTTCTTACCTCATTTTCTTCCACCACTTCTTCTACCCTCCTACTCCTCTATCTCTTCCTTCACCTCGACCTCGTCTTCCTCCTGAATCTCCTCCTTTTCCTATTACTAGTAATACCATCACTCTTCCTCCTTCTCTCCCTCGTCCATTCCTTCTTCCATCACAACCAGTAGAAACTCCTCCTCCTTCACCTCCCCCTTTCTCTAATCTACCACCGAAAAAGAACTTCACCCACCTCTCATCCACCTACCATCCACCTCCCCCTCCGTCTGCCCTCGCCCTGGATCACTCAGAGTTTTCAACAGTGCAAGTAATTTAATGCCTAATGAACCTTTTTTCAAGGCTCATTCTGCCGATTAAACGCCGCTCTTCGCCTCAATGAGAGCGACGCTTTATTAGGAGCAAAGTAATCTGGATCTCTCACTCAGATCATGTGACCTGCACTGTTTTTTTGGTCTCTCTCTCTCTAAGCACCGGTGTACGTGTGTGTGTGTGTGTGTGTGTGTGTGTGTGTGTGTGTGTGTGTGTGTGTCCATGCGAGATGTTGACAGGATTAAAAAAAGGGTTTGTGTTTTTTTCCGTTACTTTTTTTTTTTTCAAGTTCTGGCCATTAATTCTTCGTCCACCGGTTTATTCAGTCTTCCGGTGAAAAACCCTGGTGAGTCTTTGCATTTTCCGCACATAAACACCACATCCTGCCGCTACATGGTTATTATTCTGTGTACTACGCGTATTACATAGAGTGTGTGTGCTATTACGCTTCGTACGACACACATTTAGCTAATAGTTAATCACACACACACACACACACACACACACACACACACACACACACACACACACACACACACTAACTAACTAACTAATTAACAACGTAGCTAACAAACTAAAGCTGATTAATCGAGAAAGTTGACAAATCCATAAATGCACATTCGGATATATCACGCACCTTCATTAATCCTTACATAATTAAACTACATCACATACCAGACACAAAATCACCTAAAGAACTGACAAGACACAAGAAAATAAAGCTGCAAGAGATGAAAGTAACGAACAGGTGAATAAGTTAATAAGAAAACCCTCACATAAATATTGTGTGTTTGTTAATCATACTTAATACTTTAGCACTAAAACTCATTCCATTTAGCACACGAAATTCATTTATAATCAACTGACAGGGGACAGTAAAGGACTAAAACTTGTTAAACGAATGAATAAGAGATCCAATCAAGAGAAAATATAATCAGATAAGCCCAGTGCGTTTGTATAATACTAAAAGCATCGCATATATCACACGTGTTAAATGGAATATGCAGCTGACTCCCTCCCTTACGAACTAAAACTGAGTGAATAAGAGAATAAATCAACAGAACATGTACTCGAATAAGCGCTGACATTCATCCATTTTACGTTCCCAGTAACTTATGAAATAGATACGAGAACAGTTTTCTTTAGTTTGAGTCAGCATGCTACTCATAAAACCCACTTCACACATTGTCTAATCAACGAGTACAATAAACTAAATCTCTTAACACGCAATATCTAAGTGAGTACTGACATTCCTGTAGTGTTTAAACGAAGGAGTTAATATATCTTTGAATGAACATATACTAGACTGATCATGCTAACTAATCAAAACCACCCGTCAATAAATCAACTAAAACGTAGAAGGATAAGTACCATTGAACACTCCCTTCAGTTTCACGGTGACCAGAATGACTCCTATAGCAGACGACACTTGCAGGATGAAGAAGGAAAAAAGGAGAGAAATAAAGAGCATGAAAAAAGTAATAATATTAATAATAATAATCATAATAAAATAATACAATCTCAGTTAAAATAGATAAAAGGAAAACAATAAATCTCCAGCTTACACACAACAAAAATACAGAGGAATAAAAAAAAAAAATCGTTCACTTTCTTTATACCAAAAGGAAAAAAGGACAAGAGAAAAAAATTAGCTTACCCACGGCTTAGAAGAAAATAAGAAAAAGAAATAGAAAGGAGAAAAACCAACTCACCTAATCGAAGAGGAAGAAGAAGAAAAAAAGAAAAAGAAAAGTAGATGGAAAAAAAGTGATCCTTCCCACATGAAGCAAAGAGGAAGAAACGTGCATTAAAAAAAAAAAAAAAAGAGAAAAAAAGGAAAATAAGAGAAAAACCAAATCTCTCAGCATCCCCATCCGTCCCTGCCCCCCCACCCCCCTCCAGCAGTCTCGGGCGGGTCTGCGGGGGTACAGTTCGCCTCCCACGGCTCATACAAATGGGCCGGATAACCGCGCTGCCCCGGACGCTGGCTCGGGCACATGAGAACATTTGTCAAGACGACGCAGCGTTTAATCAACTCTCATGGATTGTACCGGATTGTCTGCC
>NC_087162.1:25065447-25095447 GCF_035594125.1 Scylla paramamosain | reverse complement strand
CTCTCTCTCTCTCTCTCTCTCCTTCCATTTCCATACCTTCTTACTACTCTTCTTCCATCTTTACTTCCTTCAGCTGCCTCTTCCCATACATCCACCCATCCCCAGCCTACTCCTTTCCATCTCCCCCTTTCTACAACATCCCTGCCCTCCCCATCTCTTCTTCTATACCCTTCCTCTTTATCCCATCTCCACCATTCCACAACCTCTTGGTCTCTTCCCATCTCCCCTTCTACAGCCCCCCTCATCCTCACTGCTTCCCTCCCTGCCGCCATAAACCCTGTGAGATACCAGTAGTAGTAGTACAGGTCGCCCGCTGGCTTCAGAGAGCTTGTTTTTGAGTATAAAGTTTGACTCTTAAATATTTGTAGTGCTTCATGGTATATTTAATTTTATGATCCTCTAACTCTCCTGTTCCTCCTCCCGCTTCTTCTCCTTCCTCACTGTCTCTTGTTCTTCCTCCTTCTATTTTCCGCAGTTCTCATTCTCCTCTTCTGTTCACTCTCCTCCTCTTTCCCTGTCAATTATCATTATTCTTCTTCCTCCTCGCCTCTTAGTTATTCTTCTTCTTCTCCTCGTTCTTGTTTTCATTTTGAATTTAAAATGATTTGAGTGCTTCTTGCCATATTAATCTTATCGTCTAGTCCTCCTCCTCCTCGTCCTCCTCCTCCTCCTCCTCTTCTAGCAGGCCGAGGGAGGGGACGCGCCTTACTTATGCAGCGTCGTCAGAGCACGCCGAACTCTAATTTGCAAGCCATAAACAAAACAGCCGTGCCATCAGGAGTCGCGCGCCGCCCCAACCCAGCGGGACTGACGACCCTCCAGCCGCTGCCGCCCCTCGCCTGACGAAACACACAGGATGCACCACACGCCCCACTGCGAGAGAGAGAGAGAGAGAGAGAGAGAGAGAGAGAGAGAGAGAGAGAGAGAGAGAGAGATTTGGGGAGAAGAATGGTTGGTGCATGTTTTGTTTTAAGAATCTTCGTTGTTGTCGTTCTTGTACTGTGTATCTCTGTTTTTTGTCCATTTACATTCTCTCTCTCTCTCTCTCTCTCTCTCTCTCTCTCTCTCTCTCTCTCTCTCTCTCTCTCTCTCTCTCTCTCTCTCTCTCTCTCTCTCTCTCTCTCTCTCTCTCTCTCTCTCTCTCTCTCTCTCTCTCTCTCTCATCCCGTCCTCCCCCCTGCCTCTCTAAACCTCTCTCATTAGTGTACAATTAATTACATATGCGCGGAGGACGCCAGAATAATGTTTGTAAAGTGATGTCAGCAGCAAAGCTCAAATATTTCCTCGATGTAAGTGCGTGGTCGCGATGCATGGCGGGGAAATGTACACACAACAGACACGCCAACATTATGCAGTGTTTGGCAACGAACATACAGGCAGTGCTATAGTCATGGGCAGAAGTCAAATAAGATGTGACACCCACACACCCACACACACACACACACACACACACACACACACACACATTTCATTCAACCAATTTCACCGATTTCCCTCAATGTTAAGTCCTCTGATATGCTGAGAATCTATCACGTGTCTGTCTATCTATCGGTTTTGTGTGTCAGTAGATCATTGGACGTAAGACTGAGGGGCAGGCGGTGGTCGTCGTGGAAGGGTAGCAGGTTATTTTTGTGGTTATGAGTGTACATTTATATACGAGGCGTCTCATATTGCCTTTCGTTTTTCAGTCTATCACCTTCCATTTCCTTCATCCTGTCGTTGTATTTTGCCTCTGTCTCATTCTGTCTGTCCAAAAAACTACGAAACTTATATCAGTAAATATGTGGAAAAATTGATTGTACGAAAATTTAAAGAAAGAAAAAAAAAAGCCGATTGAACAATAATAATTTAGTGGATAAAATAGAATGAAGAATAAGACAAAAAAAAAAAAACAGAGTATCCGTTCCATTCAGACCGGGAAAAAAGAGAAATAAAATACATATAAATCCGCACAAATTTGAAAAAATAGGCAACTGTACAAAATCTCAAAAAAAAAAAAAAAGGCGGCTGACCAATATCAGCTAAATGGATAAAACGAAATAAAAAAAAACTAAATTACAAAGATAAAAAAAAAGCTTTCATCCCATTCTAGCACAACACACCACCAAAAAACGTTAAAAAAAAAATGAAAACGTCCAATACACGATAAAACTTTCTCTGTGGATACAAAAAAAAGAGACACTTAACAGGTGAGTCTTAAATCAATCACCATTTTTCTCCTCCTCCTCCACAGGTATCCCCGAGGAGTGGATTGGCAGGTCTGATCGAGGCGGTGGGAAAAAAATATATATAAATAAAAAACACTTCAGCAAATTCGGCAAAACGGACGCTGTGTTATTTTTATTATGCTATCAAAGGGAACAAAGGAAGGAGGAGGAGGAGGAGGAGGAAGAGGAGGAGGAGGAGGAGGAGTAGGAGGAGGAGGAGGAGGAGGAGGAGGAGGAGGAGGAGGAAGAGGAGGAGGAGGAGAAGTAGGAGGAGGAGAAGGAGGAGGAGGAGGAGGAGGAGGAAAAACTAGATTCTTGAAATATAGTTGTTTAGAGAGAGAAGGGAGGGTGAGGAGACACACACACGCAGAGAGAGAGAGAGAGAGAGAGAGAGAGAGAGAGAGAGAGAGAGAGAGAGAGAGAGAGAGAGAGAGAGAGAGAGAGAGAGAGAGAGCACTAATCAACACCTCTCAGGGCGGGATGAATATTTCACACGTACAAGTCATTAAAGATAAGCTCATATTGATGACGTAAATTACACACCTGGTCTAATCTAATTACCGAAGTGGTCCAGTGGCAGGTAATTTATTGTTCCCTTTGATTACGTCTTCAAAGGTGCCATTATAGAATCTGGTGTGTGTGTGTGTGTGTGTGTGTGTGTGTGTGTGTGTGTGTGTGTGTGTGTGTGTGTGTGTTTGTCTTGTATCTTGCAATAAAAAAACAAATACTATCGTCTCTCTCTCTCTCTCTCTCTCTCTCTCTCTCTCTCTCTCTCTCTCTCTCTCTCTCTCTCTCTCTCTCTCTCTCTCTCTCTCTCTCTCTCTCTCTCTCTCTCTCTCATAAAAAAAAACCTCCCTCTCTTTACGCCACTCCTCCATACTTGTATTTTTTTTCTCTCTCTTCTCCCATTCCATCTTTTTTTTTTCTAGCAAGCCTGTCCTCCCTTTTCTCTCCCTCTTGACGTATTGTTACCGCTCCCTTCACCTTCACCCTAACAACCTTCACTTTTCTCACTCCCATCAATCCTCCTCTCTTCCCCACCTGTCCATTTTTCAATTCAAACTCATGACTTGCTATCCAGACTCTCTTCTCACATCACTCTTCACTGTACTTATGATCATTAGCTCCTCTGTTCTTCTTTCGTTCCTTCATTCATTTCTTTTTTCTTTATTTAGTGTAACCCTTTTGTAGTTTTATTATGTCTTCTGTTCGTCTAAATGTATTCTATGTCTTATATATATATATATATATATATATATATATATATATATATATATATATATATATATATATATATATATATATATATATATATATATATATATATATACTGTACGTTTGTCTTTGTCACTTTCTGTCTTCCATCTTCATCCGTTTTCACTGTATTCTCCCCGTTTTCTTTTATTTATTTATTCTATTCATGCCTTCATTATTATCTTCTAACTCCATCTCCACTTTTCCCCATTACATTTGCATCTGTTCTTCCTTTATTCATCTTATGCATCCCTTATTTGCTTTCTTCCATCTCCATCTCTCTTTCCAAGATGATCTCCTTAGTTAAAGTTTTATCAGGAAGCTTTTAAATTATTTCAGTAGTGTATGGTAGAAGTTTGACTCAATTTCTTACATAAACAAACCAAAATCTCAATAATTCCATTCTAATTTCCATCCTTATCTTTTCCCAGTATATTATCCTCTGTATGAAATTGTCAAAAGGTTTGACTCACAATTTTTTACATAAAGAAAAATCACTAATGTAACACTTCATCCCATATATATATATATATATATATATATATATATATATATATATATATATATATATATATATATATATATATATATATATATATTTTTTTTTTTTTTTTTTTTTTTTTTATATGCACAGTTAAGATTGTCAGGATACTTTTAAATTATTTCAATAGTATATGGTGGAAATTATTTCAATAGTATATGGTGGAAATTAAACCCGATATTTCTAATACATAAACAAAGAAAAATCACAATAAATCAACCTACTTTACTGACAGTGACAGCCATCTAGAGGGAGGCGATTTTTCGAATCACCCCACACCATCTACCTTCCCTTCCCTTCCTTCTCCTGCCTTCCCATCACTGCACCCTCACTCCTACTCAGCCGCCGCCAGCCCCATTCCCCAGTGTTTGCCTCCCATTACTCCCACCCTCGCCCTCACACCCACCTCTCCAGCCCACCCTCAGCCCCATTCCTCAGTGTTTGCTTCCCATTACTCCCACCCTTGCCCCGCACACCCTTTCCGCCTACTGCGTGACGGCGGCCTGGGTTCAGGGGAGTGTCCTAATCAGGTGTTTGTAAGCCGCTCGCGTGGCTGTCTCTACCTGGCTGCTCATCTGATTACGCACACCTGTATAACCTTCTCTCCCTCTCTTCTTCTTTTCTTCTTCAACATTCTTCCTTTTTTTATTCTTTCGCTTTCTCTCTCTCTCTCTCTCTCTCTCTCTCTCTCTCTCTCTCTCTCTCTCTCTCTCTCTCTCTCTCTCTCTCTCTCTCTCTCTCTTTTTTATTTTTGCCTTTTTCTTATGCTGTTCTCTTATTTTCTAACGTTTTCTTTATTTTCTTTTGTTCTTCCCTTATTTTTTCATGTGCTTATAGGAAGTGCCACTTGTAAAACTAATGGCACCTTGAAGTTTCCCTGTTTCCTTATGTTCTCTCTTACTTTCTTACTACCTTCCCTCTTTACTCTCCTTCCCTCCCTACACCTACACCCTTACTACCTTCACTCTACCCTCTCCTCCCTACTTCCACCTTCCCACCTTCGCACACCTTTATCTGCCTGCCTTCTCCCTCGGCGCACCTGTTTTCTCACGGGAGGAAGAAGTGGTGCCTCGCCTCCATTTGTCATGCCCAGCTGGGATTACCTAAATGGATGAGTGGGTTTGATTCTCTCTCTCTCTCTCTCTCTCTCTCTCTCTCTCTCTCTCTCTCTCTCTCTCTCTCTCTCTCTCTCTCTCTCTCTCTCTCTCTCTCTCTCTCTCTCTCTCTCTCTCTCTCTCTCTCCATTACTAAGCATCTCCCATTGCCTCATCCTCTCCCTCACCTGTCGCCGTCCCTCCCGGGCCCACACAGGTGACGGTGCAACACCCACATTCATCTGGCATTGTTGACAAAATCTTAGGTCTCTTATCACCCCTCTCATCGTCGCCCACCGCTGCTGCTGTGATGGGAAATGATGTAGCGTGGCATGAGGACTGGAATGGACGAGCAGGAGAAGGACAACGGGCGGAGGAGGAGGTGGAGATGAAGGTACTGTAAGGTCATACAACACTCAAGATGCATCACCTATCCTCTCATGTTACTCACGCCCTCACGCCCACCCGCCGCCCTCCTTATATGCCCCATACACCACCGCCGACTTCAGACACCCATCACCACCCACACACTCACATACACACACACACGCCAAGGCATCCCACTACACAAACTATCGACCCGACACCCACCCACCAATCCTAACAATTTCTCTACACCCACCGCTGCCCAAATACATCCACACACACACACACACACACACACACACACACACACGTCTCTCCATCCCTCCTCCCACCACCACCACCACCACCATCACCAGAAGCTCACAATGAATACAAAACGATTCATTTATACAGCAATTAATTACTTTTGGGAAGAACCTTTGTGCCTCTCAGGAAATGACCGTCTTGGAGAGAGATGTGTTTAGGACAAGAGGAATGCAAACACACACACACACACACACACACACACACACACACACACACACACACACACACACACACACACACACACACACACACACACACACTGCAGTACTCCTAAAATTCCATCGGACACGGGACTAAACCCTAAAATATATGAGAAATGTCCCCCACAAGACAGGTATGCCAAATGGTGGGCAGGTGAGCAATTAACAACTAACTTTACAGGTGCTGTCATAAGCGGGATACATGCACGGCCAGGTGGGCAGGCGGGCAGGTGGGTAGGTGGATAGGTGGGTAAGTGGGTAGGTGGGCTGGCTTGCTGGATGCCTTGTTGATGAATAAATTGAAATGGTTGAGTAAGTAAAAAAATGCATGTACGTACGTGGAAAGGCAATGTGTGTGTGTGTGTGTGTGTGTGTGTGTGTGTGTGTGTGTGTGTGTGTGTTAAGCTGGTGATAAATGATGTCATTGAAGCCACTAAAAGATAAAAGAAAGATGACCTCTGTCTCTCTCTCTCTCTCTCTCTCTCTCTCTCTCTCTCTCTCTCTCTCTCTCTCTCTCTCTCTCTCTCTCTCTCTCTCTCTCTCTCTCTCTCATGTCTGTATTTATGTAGCTGCGTTATCTGCGACTCTTGTTTGTCTTAAATAAATTGCTCACAAACACATTAAATATATATATGAATTTAGTCTTAAATTACACACACACACACACACACACACACACACACACACACACACACACACACACACAACACAAACAAAACAGCACAACACGCACCACTGAACAAGACAAGTAGAGAGAGAGAGACAGAGAGAGAGAGAGAGAGAGAGAGAGAAACTTGTAGGCTGTAGATACGATATAGACTAAACAAACAACAAACAACAATCTCTCTCTCTCTCTCTCTCTCTCTCTCTCTCTCTCTCTCTCTCTCTCTCTCTCTCTCTCTCTCTCTCTCTCTCTCTCTCTCTCTCTCTCTCTCTCTCTCTCTCTCTCTCTCTCTCTCTCCTACCCCAGCAAGAGGCAGGAGGCAGGAATCTCTCCTTAACATGTATTTATGCAGCGGAGGGTGATCACAGCGCCACCCCGACCCGCCTTCAGAATAACAAGTTGCTGGAAGATTCTCAGTGCTTCAGGAGTGGTCGCCCCGCCTCGCCCCGCCTCGCCTCGCCTCGCCTCGCCTCGCCTGCCCAGCCTCGTGTTTCGCACTGAGAAAACTTTCAGACCCACCTTTATATTATTAAGTTGGTATCAAAAGTGCTAATTTCAATATTGTTACTGTTGCCGCATCATCGTCATCATCAGTATTATCATTATCACCTTCATTCTCTTACTAGCATCACCACCACTATTGCAATCATAATTACTAACATTCGCTATCAACCACTATCATCACTATCATTTAGGAAACAGTGCCAAGGAACTTCAGTATGGTGAGTCTTGTTTGTTCTACTATTTTTTTTTTTTTTTGGTGGTGGTGGTGGTGGTGGTGGTGGTGGTGGTGGTGGTGCTAACCTTAATGAGTAGTTTTCTTTTTCATTTTTTTTTCTTTTCCAGCCTTTAATTATCTACGCCGTTCTTCCTACTTTCCTTTCTTTATCTTTACTCTTTACTTTCCCTTTGCATTTATTTATTTACTCCCGTATGCTTCGTCTCCCTCTCCCTCCCTCCCTCCCTCCCTCCCTCTCTCTCTCCCTCTCTCTGTCTTATGTCGTGTTAATCAAATTTCTCTCCAATTATATAAGTTCAATTTCCATAATTTTTCACACCCTGGTTTATCGCAACTCTCATCTACAAATTAGTAAACTGGTTTCATTAATATTCTCTCTCTCTCTCTCTCTCTCTCTCTCTCTCTCTCTCTCTCTCTCTCTCTCTCTCTCTCTCTCTCTCTCTCTCTCTCTCTCTCTCTCTCTCTCTCTCTCTCTCTCTCTCTCTCTCTCTCTCTCTCAGCGTGCCGTACCTAAAGACACGAGCCACTTATTACACAGATCCCTTAATATATTAGAACATCCCTTGCAATGTTCCGCGGAGGGAGATACAAGACACAGATAATCCCACATTAAAGTAGCGAAGGTCTTGCTCTGCTTCCCCCCCTCTCTCTCTCTCTCTCTCTCTCTCTCTCTCTCTCTCTCTCTCTCTCTCTCTCTCTCTCTCTCTCTCTCTGACTGATTCACTCACTCCTTCCCACGTCTCTCTGTCCTCGCCTCTTCCTTCTTTCCAGCATGCCATGTAAATAAAGTTATTGTACTGTTTTATATTCTCTCTCTCTCTCTCTCTCTCTCTCTCTCTCTCTCTCTCTCTCTCTCTCTCTCTCTCTCTCTCTCTCTCTCTCATCTTCCTTCCATACCTCAACTACATTCACTTAACCCTTTTTTCTATCCCTCATTTCTTCCCTTGCATTCTTACCCCTTCACTTCTCCCTCCCTCCCTCCTTTCCTTCGTTCCTTCCTTCCTCTCTCACCACGTACAGTACCTCCCTCCATGCTTTCGCTAAGGCTTCGAGGGCCAGCGTGGCTTCCCTTAACTTTCCCTGCATCGCTCTCTCGGATCTCATTCTAATTGGACGTTTGGTGAAATTTATGAAGCGAGGCTGAGAGGCGGGCGTTTAGCGGCGGCTGGGTGAGTAACTCTTTAATTGTCTCCCTGGTCACTGGCTGGCTGGTTGGTTGGCTGGCTGGCTGGGGCAAAGGAGAACCGCTTGATGGATCGTGTGGCGGCTGGGAACAGTGAGTGGTGAGTAAAGTTAAGGCTTGGCTGGAAGTTTTATGGCAGTAAAGTTGGTGCAATATTTTTACTAGGTCTTGTGTGCGTGTGCGTGTGTGTGTGTTATGGGATAGAGGTTCTGAGCTGCGTACTTTGTGTAGTATGGTCCTGTCTCCTTTGCTATCTAAAGGGTTTGTTTAGTATGAGGTTATTTTATGGCTAAATTTATTGTTGATTTTAATTTTAAAGTTGTAAAATTATATTGTGGTCGATAAAACTACTAATCTGTACCACTACTACTACTACTACTACTACTACTACTACTACTACTACTACTAATAATAATAATAATAATAATAATAATAATACTTCTAATTTTCCTTTACTTGATGTACTACAATCATTGCTTCTATCATTAATTCTTCTAATCTTTTGCGTGTTATGGTGTACAAAACCTAAGCTACACTAACATGTTCCTGTCTTGTTTTCTTATCAGCGCTTATGTCTTTACTTCACTTAATGTACTACACTCTTTCCCCTTACGACTTTTTCTCCAAGTATAAACCTAATATCAGTATTTCTGTTTGGGAAGCTGTGGTTTTTATTACATTTCGTTTCAACATCATCCTTTGCTCAACCTTTTCTCCTCTGCAAGTGTGTGTGTGTGTGTGTGTGTGTGTGTGAAAGTGATGAATGAAGGGACTGGCGACAGATGCTCCACGTGACAGATACAGGTGACAAGTAAAGGGAAGGTAAGATGTACACTGACTGCTTAAGTGCCCACAGGTAAGATCAGAGATTGCTGCTGCGGCTGACCGGACCTGCTTACACCTTGCTAAGTGTTGTCTTCAAAGTGTTGCAGCATACCTAATGTTAATAATTCTTGGGTTGGGTTACGTAAGGTTAGTATAAGTTAGGTTAGATTTGGATAGGTTACGTTAGATTAGATTAGGATAGGTTAGGTTCGGTTAGGTTAGGAGGGCTAGTAATGTCCTTATCAAGAGAGAGAGAGAGAGAGAGAGAGAGAGAGAGAGAGAGAGAGAGAGAGAGAGAGAGAGAGAGAGTGCTCATGCGGAACCTAAATTGCTGGTGTAAGCGTGTAGTGATGTAACGTCCCCTCCCTCCCCCCTTACCTTTTGATACCATCGCCCATAGAGGGAGTGAGAGGCGCCGTGCAATTAGAGAGAGAGAGAGAGAGAGAGAGAGAGAGAGAGAGAGAGAGAGAGAGAGAGAGAGAGAGAGAGAGAGAGAGAGGACTACCTATAATGACCTCCCTGTTCCCTCAGCGTGTTTTAAGGACACATTTCCGGTTCTTAAGTATGTGTGTTCCGATCCTAAAGTATGATTGGTTACTTCACAATAGGCTATATTTCTTGAAGATTAGTATCAGACCTCTCTCTCTCTCTCTCTCTCTCTCTCTCTCTCTCTCTCTCTCTCTCTCTCTCTCTCTCTCTCTCTCTCTCTCTCTCTCTTACTCATCTTCACCCTAGTCAGCACTCAATGCAAATGTGTGGCTTGTGGTCAACACACACACACATACACACACACACACACACACACACACACACACACACACACACACACACACACACACACACACACACACACACACCGTAAAAGGGAAAAGGAACTCTGTCATTCATAAAACTACTGCGTCATCCTTATAATTCTCACGCCCCTTCCACACACACACACACACACACACACACACACACACACACACACGTGCCCACATTCATCATCCGTGTCTGAGTATAAGCATGACTCTGTTTTATACGTTTTCTTTGTGTGGCTTTCTTACTTCGCAGGAATTTAAATGTGTGAATATGAACGAAAAAAAAATATCCTTGGAATGAGCACACACACACACACACACACACACACACACACACACACACACACACACACACACACACACACACACACACACAGAGAGAGAGAGAGAGAGAGAGAGAGAGAGAGAGAGAGAGAGAGAGAGAGAGAGAGAGAGAGAGAGAGAGAGAGAGAGAGAGAGAGAGAGAAAGGTAAACAACTGGCCAATGTTGTAAAAAAATATGTCACAATTAGCTGGAAAATATACAAATATTTGCCAGTTGTGCTTTGGTTAGTAAAGCGTGTGTGTGTGTGTGTGTGTGTGTGTGTGTGTGTGTGTGTGAGTTCGCACGCGCCCTTGCACGCGCATGAAGGATGAATGTGGTGGAGTGCATGGCTGTTTTTATAGCATTGAGTACGGATTGGATGGAGGTGATGAATGTGTGTGTGTGGTGTGTGTGTGTTGGGGCGGGGGTACCCAGGTGTGGTGTGCAGGTGTGGCTGTTAGTGAGTGATGGCGATCCAAGTGTTTCGGGGAATGAACCGAGGCCTCCCTGCTTGCCAGCACGCGCCGACACGCCTGGTGGGCCCTTGGTGTGGAAAGCGCCTGCCCCACCCCTGCTTTGCTCCCCGCGACCCCTGCTGTTCCATCCCATCACCCTCATAGGCACTAATTATCAACGTGGATATCTCGATCAATTTAGTTAGGGTTTTATTACATATTACTACTCCTGCACTGGCATCCTAACACTTTTCAGGTGCTTCTTTAGTTTGCTACGCACCGTTACTGAAATTTAAACTGGTGCCTCTGTCGGTGTTGCTGGGGAGGCCACCCTCTCGCCGGTCGGTGCCTTTGATGCGTCAGGCTGTAAACGGAGGCTGTCATTCCCTGACGGAGGGTCACAGGCCCGCCACTTGCCGGAGGAAATTAAGCAAGTGAGGCGACGGTCGCTCTCCGCCACCTGCGACAACCCCGCGGGGAGGATGAAAGCCGGCGGGGAAGCCATCAGTTGCTCTCACTTGCTTGAGTCCGTACGAGGTCGTGCACGGGTCACAAGCCTCTTCAAATACAGGGTCACGCCTCGCTGATGTATCGTTGGCAGGGGTCACAGGTCAAACTATAAGTAATATTTCCTGCCAGACTTTACTCCGCCCTTCCTCACTACCGTCCGTCACACCTGCCCCTTCCACCCCAGCCTCTGGACGCCGGCATGGCATCCCTCCCTTTCCTTTCCTCCTGCCCCTTCACCCTGCGCCGCACCACGCACCGCACTACATCCTTCCTACGCAAGGCTCCTCCACTGACACCCTGATAACCGAGATGAGAACAATCAGCGATGTGCTCCATATCCTCAGCGGGAGCCTGACATCACCTGCTGGGGCCACGCTGATCCACTGGCCGTGTGATCCTACCTTTCAGCTCCCTACCTTCACTGCCCTTCCAAGCCCTCGCCCGTAAATCATCCACGCCCCAACATACACACCCACACCCACACACCCTCCAAGAATGAGCTATGCGGCCCATCCTCCACCCATAATGTTTACCCACAACCAATAAAAGCGTCCGCACACCGCCTCAGACAATGGACTGCCTCCTCTACAGACACATAGCCTCGCCCCTGAAGCACCCCGGCCCTCAACACACACCCAGAGGCGCCCTGCTAGGATATTCACGTTCTGCGAGGTATGCGAGGGACGAGAAGGAAAAAAGGGCAGCATACAAGGAAGGATAAGGACTGAAGGAGTGAATAGAAGTCTACAGCGTGAAGGAGTGTAAAGAAACGAAGGATATAGAGGCGGTGAGTGATGAAGGAGCGAATAGTAGTCGTTGGCGGAGGATGGAGGGGAGTTAGAGGAACAAGGGGGGAAGTCAAGGGAAGGGAAACGAATGGAGGGCCTCTGTAAATAGCATTCTCTTCCCTCCCTTCCCTCCCCAGCCCCACCTCCTTCCCAGGCCTCAGTAGTCACGCCACACTGGTCCCCTTCCGTCCATCTGAACCCTGAGTGATGAGTGAGACAAGGCAACGTGGAGGATGCATCGTTTTACAAGATAGACAAGATAGATAGACTCTCTCTCTCTCTCTCTCTCTCTCTCTCTCTCTCTCTCTCTCTCTCTCTCTCTCTCTCTCTCTCTCTCTCTCTCTCTCTCTCATTACGCTGGCGCCATGACAACAGCCAACGCAGTGCCTAAATAGGTTCCTTCTTCCATTTCCTCTCTAAGAACTTTCCCGAGGGAAGAGGCATGCTGCACGTACTCAGCTTGGTGGATGGGACGAAATATACGAGAGAGAGAGAGAGAGAGAGAGAGAGAGAGAGAGAGAGAGAGAGACACACACACACACACACACACACACACACACAGACACACGTAAAATGGAAGAAATTTCTAAAGTCTAAAGATCCCAGAAGAGCGATGGTGGTATAGTGGTGAGCATAGCTGCCTTCCAAGCAGTTGACCCGGGTTCGATTCCCGGCCATCGCAAGCGTATCATTTTTAATCTTCAGCAGATCGTTACAGGCTAAGTTACAGCATCCCGTCCTCGCGCCGCGCTATCCAATGAGAAGCATTACGTTACATTACACGTGTCGAGGCGTGACCTCACTATAAAAATTAATTGCTCTTTCCAAAAATTTTACCCAAAAAATTGACGTAACTGTCATCCTTGCGACGAGGATGGGATTCGAACCCACGCACGGAGACCGTATTGGATTAGCAGTCCAACGCCTTAACCACTCGGCCACCTCGTCATGAAAAGCGCAAGGTATTATGGGGAAAATATTAATATTTTTTTTTTTTTTTTATGTAGCTTCCCTTTTTTGTTGTTGTTGGTTTATTTTTATTCGTTATGATTATTATCATCATCATTAACATTACTGTTCTATATACCACTTTACCGTGTGTGTGTGTGTGTGTGTGTGTGTGTGTACCCCATCGCACACGTGAGACTCAACAAACCAAAAAGTAATAATAACTGTCAAGCTTTTTTTTTTTTTTACTATTTACTTGCTTATTTTACTTTTTATTTCTTATTATAATCAGTCCCTCTCCCCAAGAACTTAAAAGTAATAAAATCAAAACAGAAAGGAACAGGAAACTTGTTTTATATAAACTTCAATGTTATTATCTCTTCTCGTGTCCCTGTTTGTTCGTTCGTTTTCCCCAAGACAATTATATAAGTGTTTTTCCTTCTGTTCTCTCTTTCTCAAGGTCTGATTCCTAACACAACAAGTAAAGTTTGTCGGTTGATAAGACGTTTTATATAATTCTCTCTCTCTCTCTCTCTCTCTCTCTCTCTCTCTCTCTCTCTCTCTCTCTCTCTCTCTCTCTCTCTCTCTCTCTCTCTCTCTTACATATTATAACGATCTCATAGTGTAATGCATCCACATAATAAATAGAATATAAAAAAGAATACAATCACCAAGAGAAGAAAAAGAAGTAGTAGTAATAGTAATAGTAGTAGTAGTAGTAGTAGTAGTAGTAGTAGTAGTAGTAGTAGTAGTAGCAGCAGCATCTTTTTAGAATCAAACATCTTCAGAATAAATAGCAACAACAACAACAACAACATCCTTTGACGATGACGACGACGACGGCAGCGACGGCCAACAAGAACAAGCCTAAAACAGCTGAGCAAAGAGGACGAGGAGGACGAGGGACGAAAGGAGACGAGCAGAGGAAAGTGAGACATTAACTTCCCCTGTGCTCACTACTTGCCCTTAGTTAACAACTGACTTGAAACAGAAAGGTAAGAAAATGCTAAAGATAGAAATAACATATAAAGAAAATGCTAAGGGTAAAGAGAAAGTAAGTTAAATTGTAGGAGAATTGAATGGAAATGTGGTTATGCCTTCTATTTGTTAAGTCTCTCTCTCTCTCTCTCTCTCTCTCTCTCTCTCTCTCTCTCTCTCTCTCTCTCTCTCTCTCTCTCTCTCTCTCTCTCTCTCTCTGTCCCATCATCATACAGTTCCAATGTTCTCTCGCTCGGCACATTTTTATCACCGCTACCCGCCACGCCTGCCGCCCTCACCTGCCATCAGCAATTTATCCATGAAATTACACGAGGTACAGACAGAGACATTTGTTGAGGCCTGTGTTTCTCTCCCGTGCTCTCTAATCCACCTATCCGCCGCGCATCTCCCTGTCTCCGCTTGTCTTTCCCTCATGTCACGCGATTGATGACTCTATTCCGCGTACTGCACCTGCGGATTCATAGAGGGTGTGGCTTTGACGTGTTTTGGTGGATGTTTTGGGTACGGCAGAGAGGTGTGGTTTACTATAGGGTACCTTAAGTTTGGTAAAAGAAAATGGAACAGTTTTGGTTTTCTTTTGAGTTCTGGAGCTGAATTATAAGGGAAGCTTTTGTATTTTGGGGAATTTACCATTTGTTTGATGTTATTCAGTATTTATTTCTTGTATGATATGTTAGTCCAAGGTAGATGGGGCTATGAGTATGAATGATTGTGCGGTGCTTTGTGTGGGCCACCCTGTGTGGGATTGCCGGCATGATAGATAGATAGGTAGAAGAAATGTGAGAGTGGCAAGATGGAAAGATTCTAGGTTCGTTTCGGAAAATTCATAAACCGCATCGAATTGAACATGCTATAATTTCAAAGGAAAATCCTTGGATCTGGATAACTCGCTGCCAGATTGATATGCCTCACTGCGTATTTACATCGGGACATAAGAAATAAGGGAAGCTGCAAGAAGCCCTGAGGCCTACACGTGGCAGTCCCTGTATGAAGTATACCTACCTATTTCCACCTATCATCTCCATCCATGAATCTGTCTAATCTTCTCTTAAAGCTCCCTAATGACTCAGCACTAACAACTTGATTACTGAGTCCGTTCCATTCATCTACCACTCTATTTGAGAGCCACTTCCTTCGTATTTCTTTTTTTAACCTAAATTTTTGAAGCTTATTTCTTGTTCTATCCTTAACCCTAATACCACTTGAAAACTTCTACCAGGTCCCCCTCTTAACCTACGTCTGTTGATATTGTGGTGTGCCTTCCTAAACCCATCGCTTGTGGTGCTGCTTTAACAATGCACTTCATCATACAGTTTGCTGCGGATTTAAAGCAATACAAATGTCTGTAGAGTATGAATGTCGCGTAACCAAAAGAAATAGTTGTAGTTTTAAGTAAATAATCAAAGAATATTGTTATTTTTTACAGAGGTGAATTTAATAATTTTTCTGTGAATATGAATAGAGAGAGAGAGAGAGAGAGAGAGAGAGAGAGAGAGAGAGATAGAGAGAGAGAGAGAGAGAGAGAGAGAGAGAGAGAGAGAGAGAGAGAGAGAGAGAGATTATCATTATCAATATTATTATTATTATTATTATTATTATTATTATTATTATTATTATTATTATTAATATTATTATTATTAATACCATCATCATCATCATCATCATCATCATCATCATCACCATTGTTATTATCATTATCACCATAACTCATACAATAATAATTAACAATGAAGCTGTGTTTCCATTATATAATAATAATAATAATAATAATAATAATAATAATAATAATAATAATAATAATAATGATAATAATAATAATAACAATAGCAAGAAGAAAAAGTAGAAGATGAAGAAGAAGAAGAAGAGAAAGAAGAAGAAATATTAAGAAAAAGAAGAGTAACACTAATCACGACAATAGCAACCATAAATGAAACACTAAAAAAAAAATATATATATATATATACAAAAGCAGTGTTCGTGTACCTATTTCTTAAGACATTCATAATAATAATCACTCTCAACACACACCATGATACACCTAATTCCGTGGACCGTCTCCTGTCTGAGGGCCCACGTCACATAAGAAATCTTTCCGAACCTTCCCGAAACTTACCGAACAGAACCAAACGACACAGTACTATACAGGCCACACCGCCACGTGCCGCCAGCCGCGTCTGCGTGAGCGTCAGTGCCTAATCCCCCCTCCCAACCACCACACACACACACAGTTCAGCGGGTGCGTGACCTTGGATGGTGGACTCTGTTCCTAATCGTTTCAGCTCGGCATCTTTCCTCGAACTCTTTCAACAAGTTCTGACAGTTAGTGGAAGCTATTGTGGCTTTTCAAGAGGGTGTTAATGATTGTAGTGATGGCTCAACAATGATTCTGCATCGTAAATAGAAAAAAAAAAAAAAACACCTATGAAAACCCGGCTAATGATCTACTGTGGCTTTACAATAGTGTTTTCATTATTCTAGTGATGATCAAACAAGTATTCTACAACCCACATCGTTAACAGACAAAATAAAAATTAAAAAAAAATAAAAAAACACTAATGAAAACCTCGCAAATCACCTTTCCGCCTTTTACAAACAGACCGTAAGAGATAAAAACAAATCACTTAAGAATACACGTCCTTCACAAACACAAAGACTAGTAAATAATAACAAGTCTGCTGCCGCTTGTCCTCCGCATTCTTCTCATTACGTGACGGGATTCCCTGTGCTAACTTACACCATTCACAACAGCACGTTTATTTGCAGCGGTGAGGGCGGGAGGGGTGGAATGGCTGGCGGTGAGGGGAAACCCGCCACTCGAGGGGATGAATAAGACCGCTTATTTCACTGAGGGGAGGCAGAGGGTATGGGAGAAGGGAAAGATGGGTTCACGATGGGGAGGTGAAGTGGTAAAGGGAAGAATAGAGAGAAGCACAAAAAATTAAAAAGACGTAGTGGGAGATGGAGCGGAATTTCAACTGAGAAGGATCACATTTGTTTTGTGTACCTAACTTTGAAGTTATATGTACATTTTTTTTTTGGGGGGTAATTCACTATTTAATCATTCATTTACTTGTTCCTGCATTCATTGATTTATTCAGTTATTCATCTCTTTATTCATTTGTGCATTAAATAACACATTTATATAACTGTTATACAAAAGAATCACATGTTAGTTAATCCGTGTGTGTGTGTGTGTGTGTGTGTGTGGTTATATACATTCACTGCAACGCTTCGTAGTCAGGAAGAGACGAAGAGCTTTACCCATTGACCTCCCCCTCCTGAGTGCCAGGCGCGGTGCCAGCACTCACGCTAACTGACCTTGATTCTCTCCCATCTCCGTGGCTTCCCACTGACCTATCCTTCTGCTCACTGTCTCTCAGGGAAAACCATCACTCGCTGGGGTTTTCCTAGAGGCGCCCTGCCCTTGGGTATATAGCAGGCGGCGACCATACTTGCGGCACCACTTCCCTCGCGAGTCACCCAAGATGAAGTTTGCCATTGTCCTCAGCTGCCTGGTCTTGGTGGCCGCCCTGGCTTCCGCGGCCCCCACAAGACAAGCCGCGGACGAGGGAGCAGAGGTCGGTGCCTTTCTCCCCATGATGATGATTGACTACGACCACTTTCTGGACGTCGAGGGATGCTCCTGGATAAAGAAATGCAAGGACGGAGTGTGTTCCCGCGTCAAGGACTGTTAGGTGAGTTTCTCGGTTATGTTTCTGTATGATGTGGCTGCAATATAGTGACGATATGATTAAATAGTCCCTTTTGTGTCACCGTGTCATCCTCAACTCCTCCCACGTGGCCCTGGTCTAATTATATCGCCGTGCCTTGTATAATTTTAAGGCATTGGCAAGGCAGTAATGTCTCGTGCACACTTTTGAGATTGCACGTGTCATCCCAGAATCACTCTTTCATACCCCCAACCTAATGTGTCACTAATGTTGTGGCTTTTCACAAAGTGAAAAGTAGTAATGTCTCATACACGCTTCAGTGTCGGCGTGTGTCATTTCAAACTCGCCCTTCCATTCTTACTCGACCCAAACATAATTTTAGTTGTTCCTTTTTCACAGTGAGCAGCGTTGTGGAAGCTGAAAAGAGGCAGCTTCTTAAGACGCCCACAACTCCCGCTTGCCCCACCAGCCGCCTATCCACACGACCCCTCTGTGATTTGGATGTTTACCTCTGTCTCGCCCCCACCCACCGAGCCTTCTGTGACGCCCTCATCATGCACACAGTACCTGAAGGGTGATCTGCTCCTGCATCTCCCGACTGTCACCACTACTATCACCATCATCATCACCCTCCTCTGTCTCTGGAAACAGCCAGGCTAGCATTAGACAGCGTGTTGTTGAATGATTGAGTAATCTTATCTTACTTTATATAATCACTACTACTAATGCAATCGTTGTCCGCACAAGTGTTATGAAGTAATTTGTAAGACAATAAAAACTTGTTCTTCAGCTTTGCTTTCATTTCCAACTGAAGCCTTGTGATGTATTCTGTTAATGATGAATGATGAACAACATGTGCTGAGATATGAAGAGCACACACACACACACACACACACACACACACACACACACACACACACACACACACACACACACGAGCCTATACAGATATGAAAATAAGCAATAACATGGATTTATTACGATTACTGGGGAGAATAACTTGTGACTCTTAGATACTAGGGCAGACCAACGAAGGGACACAATATTGCCCGTATGTAAACAATATCCAAGTAAATACAGTAGAGAGTAGTGCATAAGAGCATAAGAAAATAAGAGAAGCTGCAAGAAGCCATCCGGTCTACACGTGGCGGGCCCAGTAATATAAAACATGCCTGCCATTTTCTACCTATTGCTCCCGTCTACAAATTTATCTAATCTTCCTTTAAACCTCCCTATTAAGAAGCAATAAAACCAACTTATTTCATGCACGTGGCAGTCCCAGTAGTATAAAACATTACTGCCCTTTTTCAGCCTATTACTCCCATCTATAAATTTGTCTAATCTTCCTTTAAACCTCCCCTTATAAAAAGCAACTGAGTAATTAAACCAACTTATTCCATGCAAATGTAGGAAAACTATGGTTATACAATAGGAGAACGTGTTGACTGATATCCCAGGAACGTACTGGCAGATATATGTGTTTTATAAAGGGACTGTCACGTGTAGGCCCGCTCATATCTTGTAATTTCCCTCACTTCATCCTACTTAGCGAGTGAATGCTTCCCGGGGTGAGAGGTAAAAGAGGCAAGGGGGATTTGCTCATAAAGGGACGTCTCTTCTGTGTTTTATATTGGTCATACTTGGATTTAAAATATGTTCACAGACTGCCTGCTGATAACCTCGCCCTCTGACTTCTTAAAGTGTTCCTTACTTTCTTCTGCTCTTATGTTTGTATTTTCAAGGGTTCCGGTGTTTTATCTTCACTACTTTTAACAGGTTCTAATATTCATTCATTATTTACATCTCTGAAATAAACTGCTTCTAATCATTACATCGACTAGTTTAGCAAAGGTTCTTCATCACAATCGGGGAAAAAAATAAAAAAAACATAACTTATCCTTTTGAAAGAAGAGAGCGTTTCAAAGAACCAGTTCGGTGTTTTATGCACAACACGTACAACACAAACACTGCTCACGCTGGATAAGAATGATTGAGCCACCCACTGCACGTGTTTGCCTCATAGAAAACTGCCAGTACATCCCTATTTCAGGATATACTTGTGTAAATCTTGGTCTCTGAGTAAAATTATAGTACTTTTATAGTAGAGCCTGAGTTTTAAGGTGTTGCATAAATCACAACTTCAACTTAACTCCGCTTCAAGCTACACAAGTCATCTTTCAGGCTGGAGATGCTAAGGACATGGGTTCGTATCCTTAAAATCGCCTTGATCTCTCATAAGGAATATTTTCAAATTTTCAAAAGCCACAAAGAGCATTAGTCGCGTTCCCATGGCTGTTTTGTCTTACTGGTGATATAAAACTTATCTTGGATCATATGAAGATCAGCCACCCCAGCTTATTTCACCTGAAGAAAAACCTTATTAAACCTAACCTAAACCTAACCTAACTTAACTTAACCTAACTTAACCTAACCTAACCTAACCTAACTTAACTTAACCTAACTTAACCTAACCTAACCTAACCTAACCTAATCTATATAGTTAGGTTAGGTTAGGTTTAATAAGGTTTTTCTTCAAGTGAAATAAGCTGGGGTAGCTGATCTTCATATGATCCCTTATCTTAAAGTATCACCTCAGTCATAAAGTCACCCTTGAAAGCCACTAGAAGTTCCACTAACTATAACTATGGGAGGTTACACGCCGAAATGCTTAAGAATACTTTTAATGCGGTGCGCTGAATAAAAACTGCCTTACTGTCTCCATTACCCATTCGCCTTCCCCCTTTAGTGTTGCTGTTTGGCATTTACTTGTATTATACACACCCACCAACACCACTAATGACACCACCACTTAGAACACCACCAGCGCAACAAGAAGCACGACCACCAATTACACCCTTAAACTACCCACAAACACGACAAATAGCTTAACCACGTATGTAACTCACTCAAATACCCACGTGGAAAGGATAAGACACCTGAGTTAGGGTTGTAGTTGGCCAGGTGAAGATAGGTAGAAGAGTTAGGATTAGGTAGGATTAGGGAGGCCTGCTAACTTATCCCTCCCACCTACCTTGCTTACCTATTCCCCCATTCCCCCACCGACCCCCGTCACACCTCCAGCACCTCACAGCGTTGCCAACCTCAGCGAGAGACCTTGCCCAGCCAAGCAGCTAATTACGTACGTACTCTGGGCAGGTGTGTGGCGCTGGGTGCTAGGGTGGAGGGGAGGGGCTATGCGTGTGTGGGGGAAGGGATACATGTGTGTGTGTGTGTGTGTGTGTGTGTGTGTGTGTGTGTGTGTGTGTGTGTGTGTGTGTGTTAAAAATAAAAATGCGTTTAATAGTATTTCGTTGTTGTTGCTGTTCTTGTTGTTACATTATTATGATTACTGTTATCATCACTATTATTATCATTATTATAATTTTCTTCAGTAAGGCCGTCGCATTAGAGAAACACCACGTTAGAAGGGCTCTTAAAACCTCTTACTTCCTTCTGCACCCCCACCCAAACTCCCCTTTTTGACCCCATTATTGCTAAAAAAAAGTTGGTGCCAAGAATAGAATGTGGATAGTTGAATCATTTACCCAGAAGGCCCTCCCTACCACAACCCTCCCAATCACAGCCCCCCAATGATAGTTTTCTCTCCATCTTCCCGTTTATTCACCATTGACATTCACTGATCTACCTCTGAACACAAGTAATTTGAAGCGATGACTCTATCTATACATCCGAGTCAGTGAAAAGAGCCGTTCAGTTTGAATGAGTAACTCGCGAGTCTTATTTCATTATTACTGACGAGGGATCCGCTGAGAGGTGGCGGCGGGAGGGCAAGTGTTTTGAGTGTGGAAAGTCGCGTTAGAGTGAATCGTGGTCGCGTAAGAAGAGACTTTCCTTCTACATTTTTAAGCCGCGTTAGAGAAGGATCGACGGTATTATTATTATTATTAGTAGTAGTAGTAGTAGTAGTAGTAGTAGTAGTACTCTCACCATGATTACTACTATCATCATCATCATCATCTTTACTATTATTAACATCTTTTTACCTTCTTAAATTGTCTTTTTTTTTTGTGGAGGAGGTGGAGGAGAAAATAAAAGAAGGAAGAAGAGGAGGAGGAAACAAAAGAAGAAAGAAGAGGAGGAGGAAACAAAAGGAGAAAGAGGATAACACGAGAGAGAACAAGAGACTCTCAATGTACATCACATGGAAACAAAGGCGACATGAAAACACACAGTGAAACATGCAGATCCCTCCCCGTACAAGTGTTGCCTTGGCGGTACTTACACGGACGGCCCGGCACCTGCGACCCGAACACCTGCCTGAAAGAAAAAAAATAAAATAAATAAAAGAATATTAATCTCATATCTTTGTTTGCACACACACACACACGTACATACACACACACACATAATGATCATCCTTGACCAAGCTCACATCATCAATAAATCCCAAATCCAAGAAAAACACGCCGAGAGAGAGAGAGAGAGAGAGAGAGAGAGAGAGAGAGAGAGAGAGAGAGAGAGAGAGAGAGAGAGAGAAACATAACAGCAACATACAACATATACATTTATAACCCCATTGATTTTACAGCCTTACAAAATACCCATCGATCAGCGAGTAGAACCACGAGGAGGTGAACATGGAAGACGAGGAGGAGGAGACACAGAGGCAGCGGGTGTACCGAGAGCTGGAGGAACGACAGAGGCAGCACCAGCAATTCCTTCAGCAGGATCAAGGACAGAGAGATGGCCATCAACAACAGCGACGACGGCAGGAAGAGCAACAGGGGGAGAGACAGCAGAATACAGACCAGAAGCAGGAACGGCGATACTTACAACAAGAGCAAAAAGAACATCAGCTACAAGAACAGGAACGAGTGGACGAAGATGAGCAGGGTCTTCAGCGTCAAGAGGAGGAGATGCTAGGCGGGGATGAGACGGAACTGACGCAGGGGGAGAGGGTTTATAAAGAGCTGCTGAGAAGACTGGGGGAGTTGGACCAAATGCAGCAAGGATGGACTCAGTACAGAGAGAGGCATGGAGAGGAGAAAGAGGAGGAGATGGAGAAGGACAAAGAGAAAGGGGAGAAAATGGGGAAAGGAAGGGAGAAACGGAAAAAGATGGAGAAAGAAAAGGAGGACGTGGTGAAAGAAAAGGGGAAAGAGGAGATGGGAAAGGAAAAGGAGAAAGAGAAAATGGAGAAAGAAAAAGAGAAAGAGGATATAGGAAGAAAAACGGAGAAGAAGAAGGGGATGGAGATAGAAAAGGAAGGAAAAGAAGATGACCAGAAGGAAGAGAAAAAGAAGGTAGATAAACAAGACGAGAAAGAAGGGGCGGAAGAAGAGGAAAACGAGGAGGATGAGACTGGAATGACATATGCAGAGAGAAAGTTTGAAGAGATACAAAAGATCATTGAAACCTCACCTGAGTCCTTAATACCCCTCACTGAGCGCCTCATGCAGCCCCCGACCTACTGGCTGTACTCTCTGACGCCGCTGGTCCTCGTGCTGCTGATGGCGGCGGCCTTCATCTTCAGGCAACTGGAGGCCGTAGATCTGTCCGTGGTGCGGCGAGTATAGCCATTGCCAAAGAGTTAAGGGTTTGGAGACTGTGTGGCCAAGGTGAGGCAGGTGAAAGGCAGGGCAGGTGAGCTAAATAGGTTCACGCAGAGCCAGGGATAAAAATATGCCTGGTTTCAGCAAGAGTATTGCATTACACATATCCTGGCAGGTACCTCATTCATCCACACCTGTTATTATCATTCATCGCATGCTGTCAGGAACTGCGTTTATCCTCTGCGGTTTAGAAGTGCATCCTGCCTGCGGGGTTCAGGTGGCCATGGGTGGCGGGGCTTAGGCTGGGGGTAGAAGCTTTAGTTGTTCGACATCATTTTGCTTTTTGTTCCACCCCTTCACCCTTCACCCACCCGCACGTTCAAGGGAGGCAGGACCCTCAATGGAAAGCCGCAGGACTTGCCCTGTGGTGCTCCCTTTCACTTACGACTTATTAAACCTTATTAAAAATTTTAACTTTGGGGCATCCCAATACATCGTCATTTAATCCTTTATATATATTTTTTTTTTCACTGCTCCAGATGCTCACATATCATTATGAGAGCATAAATGTTGCCCTGGTGTCCCTCTGCTGGCTCGCTCAACTGCCCCTCGGTGGACAGCTGACCAGGGCCACATTTTATTATTAAGAAAGCTTATGTTATCTTATTGAATATTATGATTCTTATGAGTACAGCTACACGTGCAGACATGATGCTTGATCAGGGTACGAGGCGTCTGGGGTGCACATCACGGACAGACACACATTCTAAAAGGATCTACAAGGCCGCTGTCGCCGCAGATCATCGCATATCCTGGTGGCAACAAAAATCAGCAGGTGTTCCAAGTCTTTCTCCTGCCGCACTACTGGGTGACACGAAGACTGGAAGGCGCCTCACGGATTTGTTCAGGCTGGCGAGGTAAAGCTTGTGCAGCCTGTGCTCCTTTAAAGCCCACGCTCTCGTGAAGGTAGTAGAAATGACCTGGCTGGACACGACCCTCCCATGGGTGATCTGACTGCAAGGACAGTCGCCCTTGGATGATCCCAGGTCGCCCACCACACGCCACGAACGCAGCACACCCTCCCCTCCCTCCCTTCCTTGCCGGGCGGCTTTACGCAAGGCCAGCCGGTCTATCCACGTCACATATATCATGACTCTTCTTGTACATATCAATTCATTTACTATTTACATATCGTGTCTGGTGATCGTCTGCGGGCTACAAGCAGTGGTTCCAAATACAAATAGTGCTCCTGAAGGGAAACGTATTAGTACTGAAAACTCTCTTAATTTACATGTGATATCTGCAGCATTACGCCTCACTAACAGCCAGTCAGAGCAAACACAAGTGGTCCCCTGCGCTACTCGGAGTCCCTGCGGTACACAACCAACACGCTCCCACCAAGGCGTGCCATTTGCAATGATGCCTCACGCTCCGTTGGCTGCATAAGTAACGTGGGCAGCGTTACAAGCGTCTCTCGAAGCACTCAGGCTCTTTATAACCGGCAAGAAATGTCCTTCACTTGGAGGTGGAATGTTCTTATCAACACGTGTCTGCGAAACTGAAGGAGGCGCTGTGGGAGGGACAGTGACGGCTAGAGGGTGAGGAGCAGTGACGGGGCGAAAATATAGTGACGGAAGAAAAACAATGGGAAGCCGAAATACATTGATGGGGGTTGAAATACAGTGACAGGGGATGGAATACAGTGAAAGAAAAGCTGAAATACGGTGATGAGGCGGAAATGAGATGGTAAGGAGTTGAAATTTAATGATGGAGCAGAAATAAAATGGTGAGGAGCTGAAATACAGTGATGGGAAAAAAAAATAGTGATGAAAAGCTGAAATACAGTGAAGGAAGCTCAGATGTACTGATATGAAACTGAAATATAGTGATGGGAGGTGAAATACATAGAAAGAAAGACAAGATGATGATAGACGGAGACAAAAAAAAAAACGGTTAAGATCAACGACATGACGGGAAGAGAGAGAGAGAGAGAGAGAGAGAGAGAGAGAGAGAGAGAGAGAGAGAGAGAGAGAGAGAGAGAGAGATACAAGTGATAACCAAAAGTGCGTGACCGTGACATTTAAATACGAATATATTTACGACTTCCTTCAGTTCACGAGATTGGACCGGGCTGGAAGGGTGGATGTTGGGGGGGGGGGGACGGGAAGGGACCGGACGGGGGCGGGAGAGGGAGTTAGGGAAAGTGTAAGACAGCGTCGTGGGAAGAGAAAAGATGGACGGTTCTCATTAAAGGTTCTGAGTCAATAGCGGAAAAAAGAAAAAAAATCTGTTGAACTTTTACCTGAAGACGGGAAGGAAAAGCAAAGCAGAGGAAGGGAGGAAGGGAGGGAGGGAGGGAGGGAAGGAAGGAGAAAAAGAAAACTAGGAATCTAAACAGGACAAACAGAAAACCAGAGATGGAGAGGAGGGAGATGGTAAGAAAAAGGTTTAGACTACTAGAGGGAGGGAAGGAAGAAAAGGGAGCGGGAGAAAGAAAAAAAGGAGAATAATAAGTAAGAGTGATAGAATAAAAAAAGAAAGAAAGGAAGGAAGGAAGGAAGGAAAGAAGGAAAGAATGGAGGTAAGAAGTAAGGTAAGTACGTAGATTGGGGAAGGAGAGAAAGATGTCCAAAAAAATTAATAAGGTGTGAATAAGGACACGGCAAAAAGGGAAGGTAGATAAGCTGGGACGAAATAGATGTACAAAGAGAAGGAGAAAAGAAATAAGAAAAGGCAGAAAGGAGAGGGAGGGGAGGGAAAGTGAGTAAGCAAGTAGGATGGGCCGAGGTAGGTGCCCAAAAGAAAGGAGGGAAGGAAGGAGAAAATGAAGGAGGGAGGAGGGAAGGAAGGAGGAAAGGCAAGAAGATAAGTTGGGTCGAAGTGTCTAAAAGAAGGAAGGAAGGAAAAAAACGAAGGAAAGAAGAAGGAGGGAGAGGGGTGGACGGAAGGATAGGTAAGGAGACAGATTTGGATAAAGTAATGTCTAAAGAAAATGAGGGAAGGGGGAAACGAAATAGGGAAGAGGGAGGCAGAGCAGGTAAGCAGGTAGGCAGTAGGCAGGTAGAGGTGGGCAGGTGTTGGGTGCCTTGGTAGTTCAGGAAAATTTTATCGGGTGTGGTCGATCGGGCGCGACTCTTGTGTTAAAATTACAACCCTCCTCCTTTTTTCTCTCTCGTTTTTTTTTTGTTTTTTTTTCGCTCATTTCCTCCAGTCAGGAAAGGGAGAGGGAAAAACCCAAATGTTCGTGTTAAATACTTTCCACCTGAGCTGTCTAATTAAGAGGCGTGAGAAAGGTCCTTTTTTGCAAGACTTTTATATTTTCTGCCTCACAAAACTCCTCCATGATTTTCAAATTGCACATCTGTTTGTCTGCTTGTCTGTATGTCTGCCTGTCTGTATCTCCCCCACCACCATGATCTGTCTAACTATCCGCTTGTCTACGTGAATGCCTCTATGTAAGCCTGTAAATCTGCCAGTCTGTTTACCTCTGTCGTCACATCAGTTTATATAATTTGTCTACCAGTCAGTCTGTTTTTCTGCCTGTCAGTCTCTAATTTTACCTGTCTATCCCTCCAACAGCCCCTATGATGCACACCTGTCCATCTATCCGTCTGTTTGTCTGCCTGCTCGCTTACCTGTGTGCTCCTCTGTCTAATGTTACCTGTCACAATTTTCTTTCTTTGTATACATGTGTGTGTGTGTGTGTGTGTGTGTGTGTGTGTGTGTGTGTGTGTGTGTGTGTGTGTGTGTGTGTGTGTGTGTGTGTGTGTGTGTGTGTGTGTGTGTGTGTGTGTGTGTGTGTGTGTGTGTGTGTGTGTGTGTGTTTGTGTGTGTGTATGTGAGTGTGACAGGATAGACTGATAGTCATTGTTGTTTTGTTTGTATGTTTTATCAGTTCCTATTCATGTGCGTAGCTCCTCCGCCTCCACACACACACACACACACACACACACACACAAATACGAATATACATAATAAAGGTAACTAGCAAAAGTGAATGAGGAAAAGGATAAAGAAGGAATTAAGTAATAAAACAGAAAAGGGGAGAGGGAGACGAGAGAGAAAGAGGTGAGGAAGAGGACCAGTAGTGAAAAAAAAGATAGGGGAAGTGTATGGGAAGGAGAGAAATGGACGAGAAAGAAGAGGGAGTGAGGGGAAGATGAAGAGAGAAAGGAGAAGTGATAGTCAATCAGTATACTTAAATATCGTGGTGCCTAAACTCTCTCTCTCTCTCTCTCTCTCTCTCTCTCTCTCTCTCTCTCTCTCTCTCTGGCGTCGCCAAAGGGCGGCACCGAAGAGCATCTTCAAAGAGCGGCACCGTAGAGCGTCACCAAAGGGCGGAACCGTAAGGCGTCGCCAAGGGGTGGCACTGTAGGACGTCGCCCAGTGGCTGCACCGTAGGACGTCCCCAAAGGGCGGTACCGAAGGGCGTTGCCAAAACAGCGGCACCGTTTGGCGTCTCCAAAGGGCAACACGGTATGGCGTCTCCAAAAGGCGGCACCGTAGGGCGTCACCAAAGGGCGAAACCGTAAGGCGTCACCAAAGGACGCCACCGTAGGCCTTGGAATGCACTATAGAGGTTTTGAATGCACTATAGAGGCCTGGAATGTACTAGAGAAGCCTGGAATGCACTATATAAGTTTGGAATGCGCTATAGAGGCCTGGAATGCACTATAGAGGCTTGGAATGCACTATAGAGCATGGAATGGCCTATAGAGGCTTGGAATGCACTATAGAGGCTTGGAATGCACTATAGAGGACTGGAATGCACTACAGAGGCGTGGAATGTGCTAGAGAAACCTGGAATGTACTATAGAAGCTTGGAATGCAGTATAGAGGCCTGGAATGCACTATAGAGTCTTGGAATGCACTATAGAGGATTGGAATGAATTATAGAGGATTGGAATGCACTATAGAGGATTGGAATGCACTATAGAGGATTGGAATGCACTATAGAAGTTTGGAATGCACTATAGAGGCCTGGAATGCACTATAGAGGCCCTTTCTCGACGCCTTACGGTGCCGCCCTTTGGCGAAGCCGTAAGGTGCCGCCTTTTATCGACGCCTTACTATGTCATACTTTGGCCACCTCCTAGGGTGCCGCCCTTGGGCGACGCACTACGGTGCCGCCCTTTCGCGACGCCCTACAAAGGGTGTAAGGCCAAAGGTCCGGACCAAAAGACCGTAGAGCACCATAGAGCGTCACCACAGGGCGGCACCGTGGGCATCACCACTGGGTGACATCGTAGGGCGGCACCATAGAGCGGCACCGAAGTGCGTCACCAAAGGGCGGTACCGTAGTTTAGCACTGTAGCACAGATCAAAAGGGCGTCACCAAAGGGCGGTACCATAGCTTAGCACTGTAGAGCGGATCAACAGGGCGTCACCAAAGGGCAGACCGTAAGGTGGCACCAAAGGGCGGCAACGTAGCGTAGCACTGTAGGGTGACATCGTAGGGCGTCAGCAAAGGGCGGCATCGTCGGGCGTTACCTAAGGCCACCATACGGTGCCGCCCTACAGTGCTACGTTACGGTGCCGCCCTTTGGTGCCGCCATACGGTACCGCCCTATGGTGCTGCCCTTTGGTGCCGCTGTACGGTGCCGCTGTACGGTGCCGCCCTTTGATGAATCTTGAACAGGAACAGACCTAATTACTATTCGAGGGAAAACTAAATTATGTATAAAAGAAAAAAATGTATATCTAAGAATACTATTGCGTGCTGGGAAGGGCACTAGCTGTGGGTGTGCTGCATGCAGGGTGTGGGTGGAGACGGTGGGAGGAAGGGAAGAAGTGAAGTGATAAATTCGGTGTAAATGGAAGAGTAAAAGTGAAATGTATGAATAACAATTAAAGGTACGAGTGAGAACAATTGGAACTGAAGGAGAAAAAGGTGCAGAACGATGACGATAAAGAGGAGTAGAGTGTTTACGAAGGAGGAATAATGGATAAAAAGAGAGGTGTATGAAAAGAAGGAAGATAAGAGTGTACTCCTGACGCTCAGCCTGACAAAGGAGCGTCAGTGGAGGCCTGGGCGTCCCCCCTACAGGGTGGGCGAGAGAGAGCAGCACAGGTGTGTGGGCGACCTTGGCTGTTCACCTGTGCTAACAGCGGGGGGCGGCCTCCGTGACCACCTGCGCGCCGGTAAAAATACTAGAGAGGGCTCCGTCACGCTCAGCCACCCACCTCAAGGTTCTCAATGAGGGATTATGGGAACAGTTTCCTTTTCCTACACCTCCAACTCCATTTTTTCTCCTCTCTCCTACTGCTTTGTCCGTCTCTACTCTTTACCCTCCTTCCCGTCCTTCTCACCTCCTTCTCCTCCTCCTCCTCCTCCTCCTCATGCTTCCTTACGCCTTGCTTGTTGTTTATTCACTTCTCCTTCTCCATTTTTTTTCCTCCACTTCTTTTTGTCTCGGTTCCAGGTTCATGAATATAAATGTTTAGTAATCTTTAAACATGACAGCACTTTATATTCACTAAATAACAAGAAGGCAAAAAATGACTTGAGTATTCTTTAAGCAAACTGGTCGATATTCAAATCCCCGATTCTTACACACTTCTCTCTTCCCTCCCCCCCTTTCTCCATCCACATTTCCTCACCTTTACCCTCCCTCCTCCTCCCTCTTCCTTTCT
>NC_087162.1:25057947-25060447 GCF_035594125.1 Scylla paramamosain | reverse complement strand
TTACCTATCATATACTACGTACTTACACACAGTAGCCATTTTACCATTTTGAAAACTAAGCCCAGTGCTTTTCACATTCCAGATTGAGAAGTTTAAATTTACTGCACGTACGCATGTCTTGCGCCCTTCAACATCCAGTTCATTGCGAAATTTTTATGTTCACTAATAATTTGATGACTTCTATAAATTTCGTCTGCACCATGTGAAAATACAAGTTGGCATCTCTGTTTACTTAGGCTAGGTTTGGTCAGGTACATAATGTTAAACTTTTAAGAAATCTCGTTACTCTAACCATCATGACAAGGGTAGGAGTCTGTCAGAGGGTACAGTTGGCTCACATCCTTGCTCTCACACTTAACCAATTCCCAGGCAATGATAATGAACACCACTACGTGACTGAACACTTCAACTCTGCTAAGAAGTCACATGCTGGGCACTGACAGATGATTCATTATTTTTTATTATTATTTTTTTTATGGCGCTTCGCTAGATAAGATAATTTCCACGAGACAATTTTCTTCTCTCTCTCTCTCTCTCTCTCTCTCTCTCTCTCTCTCTCTCTCTCTCTCTCTCTCTCTCTCTCTCTCTCTCTCTCTCTCTCTCTCTCTCTCTCTCTCTCTCTCTTTCTGCTTCAGAGAACTGGCCCACGCCTCAGCAAGTGTTGGCTGTACTTGAGTATAAGGAGAGAGAGAATGAAGGCACCGTGCTCATAATGGATGTCGTTATTACAGCATATTAAAGATAAGTACAAAGTGGTAGCCTGATGTTTGTTGCCATGTTGATCTGACATTACTTATTACATTCATTTCCTAGATGCATCCACGTAATTCCTGCAGTAATTGGCGCAACGAGACAAGCAGGTTTCATGGACACTCATCAGGAATCATAAATACCAGTAAGGAACAAGCAAGAATACACAGAATGTAGCAGAGTGAGCGGGAGTGTGTATTACCGAATTAATTCAATGTAAAAAGTCTGAGCTACACTCTCATTTGACTGCCACTTGTGTTTTTTCATTAAATCTCCAAGACTAGCATCAGTTACCTCTTGATGAGAGAGTCGGGGGCTGAGGGATGGTGATAAATAAGGAAGGTGCATTACAAAGGCGTATTACATGAGAGCAGGGTGGTGGTTAGTGGGACTGTTATGGCTTGGGGAATGTTACATGATAACTACCACGAGCAGGCAGCGTTTTCCTGAACAGTAGGCAATCAGATCGAATAATTTACATAATCACTGAAGGACCGCACACACACACACACACACACACACACACACACACACACACACACACACACACACACACACACACACACACACACACACACACACACACAGAGAGAGAGAGAGAGAGAGAGAGAGAGAGAGAGAGAGAGAGAGAGAGAGAGAGAGAGAGAGAGAGAGAGAGAGAGAGAGAGAGAGAGAGAGAGAGAGAGAGAGAGAGAGAGAGAGAGAGAGAGAGAGAGAGAGAGAGAGAGAGAGAGAGAATTTAGGGATGATAGTGTTCCCTCATCTCCAGCCTAGTTAAAACTGCATTACTATTCATAACAAGACCACTTAGTTTTATTAAAAAGGAGTAAATAATAGAACAGAGAGAGAGAGAGAGAGAGAGAGAGAGAGAGAGAGAGAGAGAGAGAGAGAGAGAGAGAGAGAGAGAGAGAGAGAGGCCCGTAAGTTAGGTTCTTGCATCCCCAAGTAAACTCCGTGATCGGGTTCAAATAGGCTGAGGAAGAGAGAGGAGAAGAAGGAAGAGGAGGAGGAGAAGGAGGCAGGAAGGGCGAGAGGGTGTAGGTAACGCCGGGGTCCTGCCAAGCGTGAGCGGAAGCCGTGTATGAGGAGGCGGTTACGGTGTTACAGGCCTGGAACCTTTCGGGGAAGCCTTGGGTTATTTGGTTACCGTGTGAAGAGCCTTGATTAACACAGGGGCGGGATCTGCTATGCTATGCTGCTGTAGTGGTGGTGGTGATGGTGGTGGTAGTGGTAGTGGTAGTAGTAGTGGTAGTGGTAATGGTGGTTGTAGTAGTAGTAGTAGTAGTAGTAGTGATATAAGTAGTAGTAACAACAGCTTACGAAGAATCATTGGTTCCTGCTTTGCTGTTTGGTTTCACTGCACTGCGCTACCTAATTCATAGTATTTAAAGCATTAACATAACATGAAAGAGTACAATACTAATATATTATTTACAGTATTAGAGAAAATCTACCAACACCATAAGATATTCAAGGAGAGATTTATGGCTCCTTGCTGGTATAGTAATGTTTTATGATGTAGGTGGAGGTACAGCAGAAGGATTTGCCGTTTAGTTCAAGAGTGTGATGTGGTGCAGTAAGGATTGTTATGTGATGTGGTCTGGCTTACTGTGATGAGGTTGCAGTGACCTGGAAAAGATCTTGATAAATCTTAATAAGCTGTGGATCTGGTTATACTCTTTGGGTGGCTCTGAGAGGTTTAAAAATGCCTAGAAATAACTTACGTCTGAGTTCGAGGTAAATTTGTTTT
>NC_087162.1:25040447-25052947 GCF_035594125.1 Scylla paramamosain | reverse complement strand
TTTGTTGCCGTTTTGTCCGCTTGCTTGTGTGTGTATGTGTGTTTGTATGCGTGTGTGTGTGTGTGTGTGAGTGTGAGAGAGAGAGAGAGAGAGAGAGAGACAGAAAGAGATAAAACAAGACACTACTGAAGACGGAAAAAGGAAATAAAATGTAGTTGGAGATGCGGGGTATCGATCCCCGTACCTCTCACATGCTAAGCGAGCGCTCTACCATCTGAGCTACATCCCCATACCCGACTCCTCTGCCCTTGGGTATTATCTTACTGTATATGCCACTAGGCCACCTTTATACCATGTTATTGTTACTCTTCTATCGGTGTTTGTTAACCTGTACTGACTCTGCCTGACTGACTGACTGATTATTTGATTGACTGATGAATTCATTGACGGATAAATGGATCAACTGATGGATCGATGGGTTGATAAATGGATTTTGGGGGGATTAAATGACTGACTGGATTGGTTTCATTGATTTGTTTACTAGATGACTGACTGACTAGCTGATAAATACACTTACTGACTGACAGATTTTGACTGACTGACTGACTGAATGGCGGACTGACATAGGTTAATTGATTTATATATATATATATATATATATATATATATATATATATATATATATATATATATATATATATATATATATATATATATAAAACAAACTGACTGACTGATAGAACAACTGATTTATTGAATGATCTTTTGACCTAAATGACTGACTGGCCGACTGACTGACTGACTGACTGACTGACTGACTGACTGACCGAATGACTCTATTTACCAACAACCAAGTTCACCGTAACAGACACCACCACGCATTACACCACAGCAAGACATTGGACTCTATTCTGAAACACTTCTGCGACGCATCTCCACTACATAAAAAAAAAAAAAAAAAAAAAGGCTTTACATGAACTCCCACGGATTCAAGCTTGGTGAAGTTGCAAGAAAAAGAAAAAGAGATAGGAAGAAATTACTGCGCAAATAGTGAACTAGATGAATGTTGTTGGTGCTGAGTCAATGGGGGAGCTTTAAAAAAAAAATAATAGACAAATTCATTGCTAGGGGTGATAGGTGGAAAAGACATGCAAGAAAACTTAGACTAATCATCATCTCTTTGGCATTTGAAACACGTCATGATAAGAATATGAACTAAGACAGGTGCTCATTATTCACTTATATCACTTCTTTATCGTTCGAAAAAAAAATAATAAATAAAAACATTAAACCTTCTTTGTCCTTTCTTTCCGTGTGTGTGTGTGTGTGTGTGTGTGTGTGTGTGTGTGTGTGTGTGTGTGTGTGTGTGTGTGTGTGTGTGTGTGTGTGTGTGTAGCTCATCACGCCAAGCATCCGGAGCACAAACCAAAAATACACAGCGCCAGTATTAAAAAGGCCGAGCGTGAAGTAATGCCCGGGTGGAGTCGCTGTGTGAAGGACGAACTCAGTGTTGCCAGGGTGGAGCCGCGGCACCTCGTAGGGCTGAGGGAGGCTCGCAGGGGCAACCAGGAGGATGATAGTCAAGCCACGGGACGCCGCCACCAAAAAATGATACCAACTATCCACCACCACACTACGATGATATAACTGCACGCTGATAGTACAAACGAGCTCCGGCGCACGTGGTTCCTTTTAGCACTGAGAAGTATAGCAATTGTCAGGAACCAACCGCTGTAACATTTACTTAAGGATTGTGGCTTGAGGATAAACTATTATATTCCTGTAAATACGTCAGGTGCTCGACTGCCTTGTGTGTTTTCTCTCCTGCTGCAGTGCCTGTGTGGCTGCAAGGTCAGTGAGGTGGCGCCACGGCTTGCATCACGTGCCGCCCGCTGGAGCCTGTGGGGCTGGATGGATCAGGGTGGGATTGGGGGGAGAGGGGAGTGATAGGGGGAGGGGTGGCCGGGTGGACGGAGGGTTGGGGGCGATCTTGCAACAGCTTTAGTATACTATTGCTTTAATTACACGTGCGGTGGGCGAGACACACCTGTACGCCATTAGCAAGATGGTGGTGGTGTTTGGCTTTCTTGATTTCTTACTTTTCTGTTGTGCAAGAGGTGTGTGTCTGTGTGTGTGTGTGTGTGTGTGTGTGTGTGTGTGTGTGTGTGTGTGTGTGTGTGTGTGTGTGTGTGTTTCCACGGTGCCCTTGATGTGTCAGAAGGCGCCCCATCTCCCAGGTGGTGACCGGCTGCCACGCAACAATGGTATTCACTCAACAATGACAGTTTCTTGCAAGTGCAATAATTAGAACTTGTCTTTTTGCTAAACCTATATTTTTCAACCCGATTTTCAATATAATTTTATGTTTACCGCGTCAATGATTTCATTACAGAAAGAAAGAGAGAGAGAGAGAGAGAGAGAGAGAGAGAGAGAGAGAGAGAGAGAGAGAGAGAGAGAGAGAGAGAGAGAGAGAGAGAGAGAGAGAGAGAGAGAGAGAGAGAGAGAGAGAGAGAGAGAGAGAGAGAGAGAGAGAGAGAGAGAGAGAGAGAGAGAGAGAGAGAGAGAGAGAGAGAGAGAGAGAGAGAGAGAGAGAGAGAGAGAGAGAGAGAGAGAGAGAGAGAGAGAATGAAAAAACCTAGAGATCATCCCACAGAACACTCTGCCACGTAAGGAGTCCGTGTGTAACACCAGAAGCCTCGTGAGGCGAGACACGCCACTCCCCACCGCCAGGAGGGCTTCCTTTCCCGTCCCTCCCCAGTCTGCACTGGGAAACACATTAAAGCGCATGAAGCAGCAACTAATTGTTTACAAACATGAGGAGGCTTTCTTCATCTTCTTTCACTGGCGACGTGACAAACAAAGGTAGGGGAGAGCAAGAATCTTAGCAAGAAGGCGTGGGTTTCCCTTAGTCAATCGTGAAGGTAGCAGTGGCCTCACCGCGGCAGCACACCACTGCAGGCATTACATTGGGCTGTGCAGCGGGCGTCTGGCTCGCGTCTGGTGGTTCCTGCACCGCCGCAGGAAAGGTTTGCTTAACATTAATTAACAACATCTTGCAGCGGCCTCCCGCGCTCCGCCCATGCTGCACCCGCCGTCCCCAGAAACCTTGCCCACGCCTCCATTAGAGAATAATTGCAGAAGACGCAGGTGGCGAGCCGGCGGTGGGCCAGCTGCAGGGCGTGAGGCGCCGCGCCCCGGCAGCTGCACCGCCGCGCGCCGTGGAGGAAGGAAACGTGAAACTCTGCTACTTTGTTTTCCTTAATTAGGTGTTGTTTGCTCAGTCCGTGCCCACCTGTGGCCCCGGCACCTAGGACCCGGGGAGGGCAGGCGGCGGCACTCCTTCCTGCCTCCATGCCTCCCTCCCTTCCTCCCAGCATGCGGCGGTTCCTAAGAATTAGTGATCAATAATAAGCTACAAATTATCGCCTGGAACGCACCGGCTGCGCGGGGCAAGGAGGCTCTCGAGAGTCACTGAAACTGGAGCCCACAACGATCCAGGGTGAAGGAACGTGGGGAGGAGCTGGGAAAGGAATCGCTTACGGCATGGATACGTGTATGACGATAATTACAAGAGGCGGCAGAAGACAAGGATGTGAATTAACTACTGGGATGTCCTGGAGACGTAGGGTCGTTCCAAAGGTGGTGGGCGAACTGATAGCATTCCGTGTAAGAGGAGAGTTGTAGGAGGAGTGAAGGGTGAGAGGTGAGGGATGAAGGGTGAGCGATATGGGCAGGGAGTGATTCTCGATAATGGTACGTGACGTGGAATGACAAAAGAGTGTAAAAGACATATTTTAATCCAAGGCTCCGTCAGAGAGGAAACTTAAACATCCCACGTTCAAAAACCCTCCACTTCTTCGCCACAGCCCGTGTCCCGTGTTCGACGTCAAAGCCACTTGTCCTCCCCGCCCTCCTGCAGCACCCAGGCACACCGTCTCCCCAAGAAAGTTGTAATGTGAGTCAAGAGCAAACACATCTTGGGCCACTATTAAAAAGACAAGCTCACTGTCAAATCAATCTTTATGAGCCAGGCACCGCTACTTTATGAATCAGTAATCTTCGCTTACCTAAGAGACAGTTTTAACACACACACACACACACACACACACACACACACACACACTGAACGAGATCGAATCACACAGAACAAAATAAACGGAAAAAAAGTAAGAAGAAAAAGAAAATGAAAAGGATATGAGGAGGTCGAGGACGGGAAGGAGGAGGAGGAGGAGGAGGACGGGGAGGAGGAGGACGGGGAGGAGGAGGAGGAAGGTTAAAAAGGTCACAGGTAGTGAGTCATTCTATCGCTCTCCTTCTTTTCCGCCGTATCCTCAATACTATCCCTCTTCTTCGCTGCTTCCTCTCTCTCTCTTTCTCTCTCCTCTCTCTCTCTCTCTCTCTCTCTCTCTCTCTCTCTCTCCTCTCTCTCTCTCATCTCTCTCTCTCTCTCTCTCTCAAGACCTGCTGCAGACGGCGAGTAAAAAAAAAAAACGAAAACTTTTTAGTCATCAACAAATAAGACGAATTTTATATAACCCTCAACAACACCTGTCAGTCAGCTCAGGTGTTGTTGTTGTTACTGTTGTTGTTGTTGTTGTTGTTGTTGTTATTGGTGATGGTGGTGGTGGCGGCAGTTGTTATCAGAATATACAGTGAAATTAATAAAGTGAACAACAACAACAACAACAACGCTGTATGTAAATTATACCCATCACACACACACACACACACACACACACACACACACACACACACACAGTAGAAGGCACAAAATACAACAGTACCACCACCATCAACAACACCAACAACAACACCAAAACAAACACGACAATTGCAAATAACTTAACAGGCAACATTTCTCTCTGTGTCCACCACCACCACCACCACCACCACCACCACCAGCGCTGCTCTCCATTCATCCCTTCCCTTCCATTCATACCGGCCAATGTATGCGGCGCCATGACAACACAGCGGCAAGTCACTATCGCCCATACTGACGGGGAAGATACGGGTTGAATTACAAGGTTGTGAGCGTAGGTGAGGGTTGCGCCTACTTGGGGTCGTAACTTTCCCCAGCGTGTACATAGAAAACGTGGAGTGTTAGTTCAGGGAAAACTTTGACAGAAAACGGAAACTGCTAGGTAAGTATTATTTTTTTTTTCTTTTATTTACTGTCCACATTCGTTATTTAACTTTTACGAATTATATAAAATTAAGTATTTACTAGTTTAATCTATTTTTCCTGTTTTTCTTATTTATTAGTTGTTTACTAACCAATTACTTATGTTCGTGTGTGTGTGTGTGTGTGTGTGTGTCCTCCTCTTCCTCCACGTCGTTGTCATCCTTGTCCTTGTCCTCCTCTTCCTCCTCCTCCTTCTCCTGCTCGTTAGAGTGAGAAAAGCCACACATCCCTCCTCATCCTCCTCCTCCTCCTTTTCCTCCTCCTCCTCTTCCTCCCGTCACCTTTATCAAGTCTCGTCCTTCTGCAGGTTGGTGCCAGTCCGCCCACGCCCTGCCACTATCGCGCCGCCCTTGTATGTGAAGAGTAAGCAGTCACGTCCCTAGAGAGAGAGAGAGAGAGAGAGAGAGAGAGAGAGAGAGAGAGAGAGAGAGAGAGAGAGAGAGAGACTTACACCATATACACACACGTGCTGATGGAAACTATAATATTCTCTCTTTAAAAAACAAAACTAATAAAAAACAAAAACTAAAGCAAACAACTGGAAAATAAACTGAAAAAATTAACACAACCCTTTATTCCCAAGAGATACACGGCAAAAGCTCCCTAAGTGTTGAGTTACAGGCGGGCGCTGCTTCTCCCAATTAGTGGCGCCCAGCAGAGATGCAACCATTAGATTAAGAGGGACTGTCTCTGCTTCTGCGTCACCCCTCCCCCCTTCCCATTGAGCAACCGGAAGGAGGAAGAGAGAGAGAGAGAGAGAGAGAGAGAGAGAGAGAGAGAGAGAGAGAGAGAGAGAGAAGGTGAACTACTAATAGACTTGTCCTCCTAATGGGGTAATTAGGATTACCATAAGGCCAATTCTCTCTCTCTCTCTCTCTCTCTCTCTCTCTCTCTCTCTCTCTCTCTCTCTCTCTCTCTCTCTCTCTCTCTCTCTCTCTCTCTGTGTGTGTGTGTGTGTGTGTGTGTGTGTGTGTGTCATGCAGCCGTGACGTCTCCGCCATCTGTCTCTCAGTTTAACAACCACCTCAACCATCAGCATCGCGTCCCAGCAGCGACCAGCCTCCCCTTAGCACGCCTCATTACATGACACAATCACCGCCATTCCCGCCATTGCCTCACCACCAGTGGACGCGTAACATAACCACCCTCGCCATTACCACCACCTGAAGACACTCTCTCTCTCTAACTCACCACCGCGACCTCCACCACCACTACAAGACTCGTAATGTTAACACGACTAATTCCAGGTATTGTATGATCTTATCTTACTCACTGCTCAAAAAACCTCACCCGCTTAGAAATATCACTAGAGACTACAACTATTTAATCTTCGCACTACTTTTTAACAGCACTCCGTCCTTTACGATTATCAACATGAACAAGGTGTTCTGAAAAGTATATCTATGTTACAATACAGTCTCTCCTCAAAAGGACATGAAAACGTTAGGGAAATCACAAGAATCCATCAGGGCAACACGTGGCAGCCCTCATGTAATATGTATATCTATATCTACCTTCAACTCCTATCCATAAATTTACCTAATCTTTTAATTTCCTCTATTTTGATATACTGTGGTGACATCTGATTTAAATTAATTTTCTTAAATTAATTTTCTTGAGTTACCAAATAGCTGAATATAATATTAATGGATTTTTCTTTTATGATTTGAATTTATTATATTTTTCCCCTAGACACGTGTATACATTATATATTTTAAACTACGTCATCCTCTAGTTTGATTCACAGGTCTAATATGTAACTATTGAGAACCATCTTCGTGTTCTTCACATTTACCTACAGACCCAATTTCTGGCTTTCCCTGAGTAAACGAAAACTCATCTGCAGTATTTCACTTCTAGATTCACTCGACAGAACAAGATCAGCGACAAATTTGAGGCTATCTAGGTATTCTTCATTCTTAGCAGCGCGGCCCCACGGTACACCAGTCACTGTCTTCCCAAGCAGAACATGACAGTAGGTAATCCATGCAGTCTCCATCCCAGTAAAGTAACCAGTAACCCACTCACGTAGTTGGATCACGCGGCCCTACGAAACACCAGTCACGGTCTCCTTTGCCAAACAGAACATGACAGAGGCGCATCAGATCAGTTCATTCACACATACAGCTCAGTTAATCCCCTCCTGCAGCTCTTCTCCCATGCACACAGCCACTCAGAAGCCACCCATTCATGCCTCAGCGGTGCCAGTCAGGCGGGCCATCAGATCAGCCACGCAGCAATGCAATACATACACCCACACGCCCATTCACTCGCAAAACCTCTGACTCACGCTACCATTCACATCGCGATCACCTGACAGACAACTACTCCGTCATATAGGTGTCATCACTGTCCACCAGCCCGTGTGTGTGTGTGTGTGTGTGTGTGTGTGTGTGTGTATTGCTTTCGGACAAAACTGGATATATTTTGTACTTCTTTGGAAATTTTGCTTTTCTTTCTTTTTTTTTTGTCATTACTATTACTAAATATTCATGTATGTGTGTATGTATGTATGACTATATGCATGTACGTATGTATGTATGTATGTATGTATGTAGGTATGCGGTTGTGATTTGCATTTATTTTTACCATCATTTTTTTTTCAAATATGACCTGACCTGACCTAACCTAACCACATTTCCTGATCACCTACCCATAAGTAATAGGATTCTCTGTTTTGCTGACGAATTTCCTATTTAGTATATTTTCAGTCATTTTATTGATATGTATAGAATAAATATTGTCAATGGAAATACAGTCTCTCTCTCTCTCTCTCTCTCTCTCTCTCTCTCTCTCTCTCTCTCTCTCTCTCTCTCTCTCTCTCTCTCTCTCTCTCTCTCTCTCTCTGCATCGCATCACGAAGGCCACGAGAGGAAGTTATCAACACATTGTTTCCTATTTTCTAACTGCTAACTATACTGCCCACCACCACCCTCACCACCACCATCACCACCACCACCCTCACCACCACCACCCTTCTCTCACAGTACAGTGCATCATTGTGACGCAATAATGCAGACTTAATATAATTTACGTATTGTTCATTGTGTCACCTTCCCTTTCCCATCACTGTGACACACTGAGGTAAATTAAGATGACACTTTAATCCCTCTTCCCCCTCCATCCCCCCACCCTTTCCCTACACTTAACCCTTTCTATTGGCACTGCAGATTCTCCTCTCCCTTTAGAGGTTACTGTGGCACTATTGTCTTCCGTGGGAGCTAATTGTCGTGGCATCCTGTGTTTCAGTGCCAGATCAGGGTCAGAGCTTGGGCGGAAGTGTGCCTATGGTGGTGGTGGTGGTGGTGGTGGTGGTGGTGGAGACAAGGGTTAGCAGATATATTAAATTATTGGGTTTTACGATGTTGGTAGTAGGAGGATTAATGTAATGATTGTGGTGGTGGTAGTAGTAGTAGTAGTAGTAGTAGTAGTAGTAGTAGTAGTAGTAGTAGTAGTAGTAGTAGTAGTAGTAGTAGTAGTGGTGGTGGTGGTGGTGGTGGTGGTGGTGAAATAGTTTGTTATAGTAATGGTAGTGAAAGTGATGGTGGTAGTGGTGGTAATGGTGATGATGATAGTAGTGATGTTTGGTGTGGTGTTGGTGGTGGTGGTGACGATGGTTGTGGTGCTAACAAAGGGCATGGCAGTAGTAGTTGTAGTGGTGGCGGTGGTGGTGGTGGTGGTGGTGGTGGTGGTGGTACTGTATAGCATGTTATGTTGTTGGTGGTGATGACGGTGGTGCTGACAGTGGTGGTTGTGGTACTGGTGTTGCTGATTATGGTGGTGGTGGTAATCTTGGTAATACTGGTGACATCTTGGAGTTCCACAGGTTACAGAGGCACACGTAATTAGGTTAAGTTACAACGGTCTCTATTTCTTCCCTTTAAGAGGTTTCAAGACACTTATCCTTCAACTTTTGACTACTGCTTTGGACCCTTTTCTGGGACCGGCATTTCAGTGGGCTTTTTTTTTTTTTTCAATTGGATTTTTGTTGTCCTTGGCCAGTAAAGCTGATCATCACACCGGGGCTTCTATTGGTGTACTCAGACTAATTGAAAGATCTACACAATAATCCAGATCTAAGTTGAAGTTAAGTAAATCTTTCATACTTACACACTGTACTGTTGGAAGGAACTGCAGACGTACCTAGAAATTAATGAAACACACAATAATTAATTAACTCTTTCATTTCTAAAACTATGTTGCCATCAGTTATCTGTATTTTTTTTTAGACACTTGCTTTTTTACTGCAGTCTCTTAAGTAGTTTTGTGGCCTTAAGAACGACAATATTAACATCTTATCTTCTTTCCTTTCTGTGTGGCCATCCAAACAGTTTTTATGAGTGTTCTGAATGTTGGCAAAGGACTACCATAACAGTAAAAGGGTTAAAAGAACACTTCAATATACTAAATAAGGAGATTAATAAATAAGCTTAAGTAAGTAGATATGTAGAACAATTAGTAAAGAAATATACTACATAAAAAAAAAAAACTGCTTTTCTTGAACATAGCCAATATAATAAAAACTTCAACATGATACTGATGATACAGAAATACATGATACAGATCCACTCACAACTGTACCCTCCCCTAACCTTAACCAAGCTTATTCTTTTTTTTTTTTTCTCTCTCTCTCTCTCACCTTTGTTTATATATATATATATATATATATATATATATATATATATATATATATATATATATATATATATATATATACTTTTTTTTTTTTTTTTTTGGGGGGGGGGATGGAGGAGCTGCAAAATAGTGAGAGTTTTCATTTGTGTGTGTGTGTGTGTGTGCGTGTGTGTGTGTGTGTGTGTGTGTGTGTGTGTGTGTGTGTGTGTGTGTGTGTGTGTGTGTGTGTGTGTGTGTGTGTGTGTGTGTCCTTGATTGAATTCATTAACATAAATAAATAATAATAAATAATGATAAAAAGCAATGTAACGATCTTTTTTTTTAATCGTTAGTTATCCTTCATCAAACCGAACCAAAAAAAAATAAGTAGGTTAATAAACAAACAAAAAACAAACTAACCAACCAACTGAGTAAACAAACCCATAAACAAATAAATCAATAAATAAACAAACTAAATAAACAAAGAACAAACAGACCTTGACAACACACAACGCAAAACAAAACAAAAAAATAATAAACAAAACACAAACACACACAAACTACCAACTTAATAAAACAAGGTACCGTCGTATACCCAGCAAACTGAATCACAGCTTGACATCACACTATAATCTTCCATAATACCAAAAGAGGAGGACACAGCTGCCATGCGATAACGGGGGAAGCTGTGCAGACTGTGTGGTTGTTAGCTAGTTGAGTGAACGAGCTAGGCTTCAGTCATAAGTGTTAAGTGGAAGTGCGCGGCCTGGCGCCGGTAGATCACCTACCTCCAGCCTTCTGTTCACACCTTCTGTGAATAAACACCTGCACTGTTACCTGCGTTTCCTGTGCCCCTGCTGGTCAAGAGTCGAACATGGCGCAGTGAGTAGGATCAGGACAAGGCTGCAGTGGGTACGGCGCAGAATGGAGAAGCAGTTGGAGGCGCTGGCTGCCCTGCTAGCGCGACAGTCGGAGCAGAGTCAGGCTCTGCTAGCGCGACAGTCGGAGCAGAGTCAGGCTCGCGAGGAGCGTTTAACCCAGCTGCTGGAGAGAGTGGGGACACAAGCTCCCAGTCGCACCACGGCGAGCAATGAAGGCGAAACCACAGCCCGCAGCACGTCTACCCAGGGCGCGAGGTTCCCGACGTCCGCCACCATCATTCCTCACTTAACGGCGTCAGCATCTTTACGTGAGTTCGACACGTGGCGCCATAAGTTTGAAGGATACGTAACCCTCGCCAGGATAGACTGTCTCTCCCTGGCTGAGCAGAGGGCGGCACTCGCTGCTGTCCTAGACGACGAGTGGACCCGTACACTTCGCTACGGGATAAGCTTACCGAGAGACGCGGAGTTAAGAACCATCCTCGATGCAATGTGTGAGTACCTGCGAAGCCAGCGCAACATCATCATGGATAGAAGAGACTTCTACTCCCGCGTGCAAGAAACGCAAGAAGGTTTTGACGACTTTTTATGTGCTGTTAAGGAAATCGCCAATTTCTGTGACTTTTGCGACCAGTGCATAAACCATCAGCTGCGTGACAGAATTGTCGTTGGGACACGAGACGAAGTGGCTCTGAAACGCATGCTGGAAAACAAGAAACTCACCCTTGAAAACGCCATAGATATTTGCAGAGCATCAGAGAGCGCTAACCAGTGTAGTACAGTACTAAGGGGCGGCTCTCACTCTTCGAGCCATGGTGTGAACGCTGTCTCGAACTACAGGAAGGGCAGTTTCGGGGGCTCAAGCCCCACGGGCTGTTATCGTTGTGGCAAAGATTGTCGCAGTGACAAAAGGGGATGCCAGGCAATAGATAAAGTGTGTCGTAACTGCGGGAAAAGAGGGCATTTTGCGAGTGTATGTCAGCAGACAGTGAGGAAACGACGAGGAGCTTCGAGGAGTTCCTCAACTGTCTCTCCTCATCGCGGTGCAGGCCCGAGGCGGGGAGCCAGTGCCAGTGTATACCAGCTCTTATCAGGCGTATACACAAAGACGGTGACGGCACGACCTGCGCCCCAGGTGCTCATTACCGCCACACATCCCGCTGGAAGAGACAAGATTACGTGGACTCCTGACTCTGGGGCCGAAACGACCGTTATTGGCCTCGACACGGCAACACTCCTTGGAATCCCGCCCTCCAGCTTGGCGCCCGCTGATGGTGATGGACTTTATGCTGCCGGTAATCACCCCCCTCACCTGTGTAGGAACTTTCTCGTCGCACTTGCAACTGGGCGACAGGGAAGCTGAGACTGTTGTGAGCGTGGTGAAGGAGGTGAAGGGGGCGCTGCTTAGCTGGTACGATTCCATCGCTCTCGGAATCCTCCCCGAAGATTTTCCGGCTCAAATCCGACCGCTACGCAGGGAAGAACAGCACACCGGCAACAGCTCCATCAAGTACCCGACCGCCTCGCAGCCACCTCTATCTACGCCCACAGAAGTGATCAGCTGGCCTCATTCCTACGACCCAACGCCACAGCAGCGTGCGGGGCACGCTGCTGCTGTGATCAAGGCCTTTCCCAGCGTCTTCGAAGCAAAGGCAGGTTTACGTGCAAGCTGGCAAAAGGGATCGACACACTGTGTGCCCGACGCCCTCTCACGTGCTCCAGTACAGGACCCAGTGGAGGAAGAGGATGCTGCTACTTCTGGTGACCTCGACCCTCTCCACTCAGCGGTCATCTCAGCGTTATCTGCCACCAATGAGGACGGCGTCCGCTTAGCACCACTCCAGGATCAGACTGTGGAAATGGTACGTGCCGCAGCAGCAAGA
>NC_087162.1:25030447-25035447 GCF_035594125.1 Scylla paramamosain | reverse complement strand
CCTCTTGAAACGCGGCCCCAGTGAACCAGAATCACGGGTCCTCGCATTGGGCAAGCGTCGGAGCGTGGTAGGCCTCGGGACGGGACCAGGTGCCGCGCAAGACGCCCGCCACGTGTCTGCGCATTCATCTGCCACCCATCTGTCGCCTCAGCCAATCAGCAGCCGCCGCCACCCTCTCCGCTGCACCTTAGCCAATCACTGCTCTCCCTTCCCCTCCATCTGCCTTCTCGGGCCAATGATGACGATATTCCCCGTAACATCTGTCCGAGGTGTGACCCAATAGAGGCGGATTTGTGTCTCCCTCTCCTTCTTCTTCGTCTCCTTCTCCCTGACCTACTGCAGCGGGCGACTTTTGTGCCAACTTCTCGGTCCCTCAAGGAAGCCTGTGCAAGCATCTGTCTCCCGTCCCGGCCAATCAGCGAGGGAGTTGCGACACTGCCCTTACTGTTTACTGCCGCGCTGGTCTTGGTGGTGCTGGTGCTGGTTGAAAGCGAGGGTTATCACTTCCTGGAGAATTTGTTGTAGTTGTTGTTGATGATTACGATGTTAATAGATCGTCCAAGTGACTTTTTTTTTCTTTTTTTCTACTTGTTATTGTTAATTTCTCGTTATTCTCGTTCTTGTTCTTTTCTTCTTCTACTACTACCACTACTACTACTATTTTTCCTTTAATTCTACTTATTTCTACTAAAACCACAACTAATACTCTTCTTTTTCTTCTTCTTCTTCTTCTTCTTCTTCTTCTTCCTCCTCCTCCTCCTCCTCCTCCTCTCCGTTACGCACGACAGTCGAGCGCTCATGAAGCAACAGTAATAGTAATGAAAGGAATGAAGGTCCTGAAGAATACAACCTGTAAACAAACCCTGAGAGGCATGGCTGATAACACGTGGCACCAGCAGGAACTCTCTCTCTCTCTCTCTCTCTCTCTCTCTCTCTCTCTCTCTGGTTCCTGTAACAAGCTGAGATTTCCTTGCACTTTCACTACGCAAACCTCCTCCTCCTTCCCCCACCTCCTCCGCCACTACGCGAGCCACACAGTGTAATAGAAACTCAAGGTCAGCCACGCGGTTCAACCTTTGTGTTGTTGTGGACAGCGAGCCGAGATCTGTTGTTGTGCGGCCACAGAGGTTTTACAGGGCTTCAGAGAGAGAGAGAGAGAGAGAGAGAGAGAGAGAGAGAGAGAGAGAGAGAGAGAGAGAGAATTGCACAGCTTTTCCAGCCAGCCTAAGATCTGATACACCACAATGGGAGGTCCAGGGGAGGGAGGAAGGAGGGAGCGCGGACAATGGTAAGGGAAGAGTGAAGGAACAGTGAAAGAAGGGAAGGGAGAATGAAGGAAGGGAAGGAGGCGGGGAGGGGATGCCAAGGAAAAGAGGAAGGGAGGGGATGCGAGTGTTGAGGAGTGGAGGAAAAGAAGGAAAGGCACATCGACAAAGGAACTCGCCTTGGCTTCAGCTGTTGGCTGCCGCCGTGTCAAGCTCGAAGTGAGACCATTTCTTTTAAGCAAAGAGACAGCTGGCCGCCATGGTCCGCTGCTCCCGTCCTTACCACAGCTGGCCTTCCTCGCACCACCACCACCATCACCGCCGCCGCAACACCTTCCTGCACGCACCCCCAACAAATCAAGGGTCTTTAACACACCACAACACTGTCTTTAATAATATCCATGCAGCGTGACTCGCGCCGCTGTTATGCAGGATGCGTTCGTTCTCACTGATTGTTTTGTATTGCATAAAGAAACCGCGAAAGTAGCAAGAGTTACTTAATTAACATCTTCACTGCATTGGCCAGACTGACCGAGCTGCAAAAAGTGGGTGAGTGAGGCGGCGAGGCCCTCGTCCCCAGGCTGGGCGGCGCATCACCTATCCCTGCGGCGAGGCGGGATGTGGAGGACAGGAAGTGGGTGCAAGTAATGGTGTAAGTACCTACAACCGAGGAGCATTCACTCAAGATGGCCATTAGGCAACTCTGGACCCCACAGGATGAGTGACCTTGAGCCGCCAGGACCCCCTCCAGCTGCACCGCCACCACCACCACCGCCATCACCACCTCGGGGCACAGCGTAACACACATGATCGACTCCCATTGGCTGCAGGCCCTGCGTAGCTCCTCCAAAACCCGCCGACACGATTCTGTTGCATGAATCTACAATCTTGGCTATGAAGTATTGATTCCACGAAGTTGATGCGTCAAGTAAAAAAATCGAAGGGTGTGTTCCAGAATACTCGCCTATGAAATCATGAATCTAAACAGCTGCACCGCCAACCTTGCTTGTCTAGAAGAAACTATTGAACACAGATGTTTTTTTCTTTATTATTATCTGTTTACCAGTAATAAATCTTACCACTGCATATGTAAGGTTTTTTATATGTAAAATAAAGCTGCACAAAGGACACTAATAAGCTTGGCAAGCATATACAAAGGACGACAATAAATCTGGCGGGCAGACCAACCACATAAAACATGTAGTACAGTGTAGCACGATGTATATAATATATACTGATTGCTTGGGAGAGGGATGCAATAATAATCAAGAGAGAGAGAGAGAGAGAGAGAGAGAGAGAGAGAGAGAGAGAGAGAGAGAGAGAGAGAGAGAGAGAGAGAGAGAGAGAGAGAGAGAGAGAGAGTGTGTGTGTGTGTGTGTGTGTGTGTGTTTTCTGTCACTCACCACCTAAACCAAACAGGTAAGAGCAGGAACGGCGCAGGTGTGACCGCCGTCCCCAGACGCGTGCCACTAACGTCAGATGGAGTAATTTTCTTCAACAAATATTAACATAAACTCCGCCTGTCCCCGCACCTGACAACAAAAGCCATTACTCTGCGCTGTCAGTTTTGCCACACCCAAATTTGAAGCAGAGAACGCATCCTCCTTCCTACAGGCGTTTGTTTACCTGCAGTTTCTTAGAATGGTAAACAATCTACTGTAGTGTGGTAAAAATTCTGTGCCGTCAGCTTTCTCACACACGAGCTTCAAGAAGACCATGTGTCCTTCCCATAAGAGTTAATTTCCCTCCATTTCCGTAACGTGGTAAATAATGAGCTGAAAACAGTGTTCCAAAATTACAGATTATTAGTAAGTACAAAAGACACTGTTCTTTTATGATAACCAAGGCTACAATTGCAGAATGTGATTGAAAGTATTATTATTATTTTTTTTAACTAGGGCCTTTTTTAAACTTTCTGGCTTCCTACCTGTCTTTCTATCTGTTTATCTGTCTGTTTGTCATTTTAGCCTTCTATTTATCTATCTATCTGTCATTTTAGCCTTCTATTTATCTATCTATCTGATTGACTAATTATCTGCTCTCTCTCTCTCTCTCTCTCTCTCTCTCTCTCTCTCTCTCTCTCTCTCTCTCTCTCTCTCTAGGGCCTTTTTATAAATTGTCTGTCTTCCTACCTGTCTTTCTATCTGTTTATCTGTCTGTCATTTTAGCCTTCTATTTATCTATCTATCTGTTTGACTAATTATCTGCTTCTCTCTCTCTCTCTCTCTCTCTCTCTCTCTCTCTCTCTCTCTCTCTCTCTCTCTCTCTCGGAATATATTCAGTGTTTCTTCCCTCAATGACGCGCAGCTCAGACCTAATGACAAAGGTGAATAATGTTTCATCCTATAAGATTTTGTCTTTCCACCCCCGTGATCACTCCAGTGCTGCCAACGACGACACGCACTCCTCAGGCTACTGTCTCGATCACTTCCTTGGAGTGGGCGGGGAGGCGTGAGGACGTGGGGTCAGGTGATGGGGCAGGTGGGGGCAGGGAGCGTACTACCGCCCGCCACACTCCAGCAGGTGAAGAGGAACCAACAAGAACGTGAGAGCGGAGACTACGCGGCCGGCTTATCACCGCCTTGTTATGCGCTTATGAACTATGTAACAGGTTTCTTATTTGAAGATTGGGGGCCGGGGGGACTGGACAAGATTACAGGGAATTACACGCAGCAAGACGACCTTCGTGTCCTTCCCAAACTGTTTGATTTCACTGCAATACAATATATTGCGATGGCTAGAGAGAGAGAGAGAGAGAGAGAGAGAGAGAGAGAGAGAGAGAGATGAGAGAGAGAGAGAGAGAGAGAGAGAGAGAGAGAGAGAGAGAGAGAGATTTTATTTGTGTCTATTATGGTAATTAGGTGGAAAAGGGTATAATGCTTGGTACAGTCAGGTGTTGCACGTACAGTGTTGGTGGTGCAGTGTGAAATGAGAGAGGACTAATGCGTGCCTGCTCCGCTGTTCTCCCCGCCGTGCTACTGCGCCACACATTAAAAAGCGAGCAGCAGCTGAGAGAAAACACATGGACAGGTGGAAACGTGTGACCACGCAAATGGGAGCAGGTAATATCAGCTTGCCATTCGGGTAGTGTGAATACCACCTGGTCCCGCCGCTAAGGTGACCCCAACTCAAGTATATCCACCACCTGTGTTGTGCAGCGCGCGGGGACGGGAACAAGACGGCCTCGCCACCATCTGTCCCAGCTGCGACCCCAAGAACCCGGTGACAGAAGGCCATTGTGCCCTCGCGCTAGTGTCAGCTGCATGGCTCCCCGCCCCGCGCCGCCTCCGGAAGAACAATGATGGACAAAAAAAAAACTGTCACTAGTCTTTATGTAAATGAATGTTGCAGCAAGCAGCACGTGACGGCCCGTGCCCTGCCACTGCCACAACAGGGAATTACTTGTGACATAAGTCTTTGCCAACACTACCTGCAGCAGCCTCACCTCAGGTCTCTGTCCTCCCCCCACCCTCCAAGTCGGGGTGCGCATAGATGGTCCTATTACGACGAATATATTTCAACCGTGACGAAAACCTAATGAAGGTTCCTCGGGGCTACTGGAGTGGTGCAGGGGTCGGATCTGCGGCGCCGAGCAACAGCTGCATCTAAAAATCATTCATGGAACATTTGGCGTCTTAAAGTGCAAGTTGGCATCGCAAGGTGAGTGTGGGGACCACGTGCGTGGAGGCCAGGTGGGTGCCGCTCTCCGAAACGGCTTGTTACGGGCCCTCCCAT
>NC_087162.1:25020447-25025447 GCF_035594125.1 Scylla paramamosain | reverse complement strand
CAGGTGAGGTCTTCGCCAGGTGCCACGCAGGCAGGCGCGCGAGACAGAGGGGAAGGGAGCGAGGGAGGGAGGGAAATAATGGCAGAGGGAAAGGGAAAAGGGGTCGCACGTACAGGACACGAGGAAGGGAGGGAAACGAGAAGGAACTGGTAAGACGAAGGGGAGTATTGCAAAAGAAGCTCACAGAAAAAGAAGACATTGAATGAAGAGTGATAAAAGAAATGCGAGGTACTGATAGGTGTAATGTAACAGGGAGGGAGAGAGGAAGGAAGGCAGGCAGGCGATAATGAAGTATATATATAGCAATAAGACGCAGGGAGACATTGCAATAGTAGCTCATACCAAAATGAATCAATGAAGAAAAAAAAAAAAAAAAACGAAAACAGACAGCAAACCTCAAAAAAAAATAATAATTCAGTCTTCTATTCTCTGTTCGTTCTATGCCTCTATTCCATTTCCACCTATCTAATACTTTCCTTTCTATTGAACTTACTCTATTTCCTATTCTTTTTTCTGCCTCCCTGATCAAAAACAAAAAACAAACAAAAAAACAAACACGTAACACAGCGAAAATACACCTACGAAAACAATACACATCCACGAACCGTACTTGCGCAATCAATGAAACGTAACGAAGCACAATGAACTTACACACTAATACTAACCCCCAACTTTGACAAAACCGGAGTGTCAAAAGGTCAGCGTAACGGAAGAAAAAAGACAGCGAAACGAGCGCACAGACTCCAATGATCGATTTTACTTTGTTGTATAATTGTGTAGCTACTGTCAGATGTGTTAGGGTGCCAGGGTGAGGTGACAGGGTCTAGGTAGGACGCTAAGAGTGACGTTGTGGTGGTAATAGGGTATCAGAGTGAAGAAAACGGCATTAAAAGGGTGCTAGATATAGTTTCAGTGATGGTAGGGTGTGTTATGGTTTGGTAGAGTGTTAGTAAGATTGTAAGACGCAGTGGCAGGGTGATGGAACGATGTGAGAAGTGTTAATAGGGGTGCAAGAGTCATGTTAGGGTGTTAGTAAGAATTGCCATGTGTTGCTAGGGTATCAAGGGTGTGAGGTGTCGTGCTGGGGTGTTGGTTTACAGTGAAATATATATTAGGGTGTCAGTAGGATGATAAAACTTGTAGGAAGGTAATTGAAGGGGAGTGCTTGCTAAGAGGGAGGGAAAAAAGGAAAGGGGAAATGAGGAAATGAGATGAGAACAATACACAACAGGAAGAGGAAGAAAGGTCGAACAAGGATTCATTACTAATACATTATGAAAGGAAGGTGATCGAAAGAAAGAGGATAAATAAAAAACGGATAATGTGAAAGTGGAAGGATAGACAGCAGAGATGATAATAGAAGACGAAAGCACTGGGGTAAATTGAAAGAAAGATGTAATGAGAGAGTAATAGAAAAAAAAATTGGATAATAGAGGAATAATGTAATATGGAACAATAGCGATAAAAACGGGAAGAATAAAAAAAAAACAAGAAAGGAAGTAATAAAAACGAATACAGTAATTCAGAACTACAATCATGAGAAATTAAGAGAAAAGGAAGGGAAGAAGAGAGGATGAGAGTAAGAGAAAAGGGAAATAATGAGGAGAATTACAATAAAGATAAAGAAACAAAGAAAAAAGTAAAAGTGAAATACGAGAAAATGCAAAGACAATACTGAAAAGTCGAGAAAGAGAGAGAGAGAGAGGAGAGAGGAGAGAGAGAGAGAGAGAGAGAGAGAGAGAGAGAGAGAGAGAGAGAGGGACCGGGTGGCTCCCATCTGTTACGACCAGCTGTCTTCTTCCTCTTCCTTCCTGGTCGTCTCGGCGCGCCATTGTTCCCATCAAGAACACGTGAAACAAATGCCGATCGTAGCAGAGTCGATCGAGAGAGAGAGAGAGAGAGAGAGAGAGAGAGAGAGAGAGAGAGAGAGAGAGAGAGAGAGAGAGAGAGGATGTGTGGTTATGTTTGTGAGAATGTAAGGTCTTGGATATGACCATAAATTAAAGAAGAGGAAGAGGAGGAGGAGGAGGAGGAGGAGGAGGAGGAGGAGGAAGGAAGGAAGGAAGAAAGGAAGGAAGGAAGGAGGGAACCACAAGGATAGGTAAATTGTGTATAACAAGCATTATAAAGCAGTAAAAAAACTGATCGTTGATATTAATGTAAGAGAGAGAGAGAGAGAGAGAGAGAGAGACGAGAGAGAGTAGAGAGAGAGAGAGAGAGAGAGAGAGAAGTGTGCCTACGCTAAGCCCGTCCTTACATACTATTTAACACATCCACCCCTCCTAACCTAACCCTTTCACAACCTTTTTCTTTATCCCTCCATCCCCTCCCTAACTCATCCACCCCTGTTTCCCATCCCCTCCACCCCCTACCCAACACCCCCACTCCCCTTCCTAACCCCTCCACCCCCTCTTCTTTATCCCACCCCCAACCCTTCTGTTAGGTACATTTCTCTGGGGAAACGCACGCCCCCCCAACCCACGCAGCGTTCCCCCCCTCCCAAACACACACACACACACCCTCCCTGGCGCTGCCCTTTGGTTGGGGGGCGAGGGGGGGCCGTCCCGGGGGGCGGTGCAGGCTGCTAGCGAGTAATTTTGGCCAAGTGTGAGACGGAGCAGATGTGTGTGTCTGTGTGTGTGTCTGTGTGTGTGTGTGTGTGTGGGTGTGTGTGTGTGTGTGTGTGTGTGTGTGTGTGTGTGTGTGTGTGAATCTTATCTTGTTTCTTTTTTTCTCGTCCTCCTCTTATTTTCTAGTTTTTCCTCCTCCTCCTCCTCCTCCTCCTCCTTTTCCTCCTCCTGTTCCTGCTTCTGCTTTTTCTCTGTTTTTCTTCTCCATTTTCTCGTAAACTTCAATCAGTCAATCAATCAGTCTTGTCTTCCTCTTCCTCTTCCTCCTCCTCCTCCTCCTCCACAACTACCTTTATTTCCCTCATCCTCCTCCTACTTCTGATCCTCCTTTTCTCTTCCATCTATTCTCCCCCTCCTCCTCCTTATCTTTCTCTCTCTTCCACCTTCTCCTCAACCACTACCACCACCACCACCACCTTCCTGAGGCTACAGGTGGTTCACCATCGCAAAACACTAAAATCCAACGGAGCGGTTCATGCTTCAACCAGACGGAGGCACTAAGTCCGCGAGGCATATGTTATGGTTGTAGCCCTTCCGTGGATGTCTCAAGGGGATACGGGAGGAAATGGATCGATGCCTGCCTCTCCCCTGGGTGTTCGAGTCGCCATCCGTCCGTAAGTTGGCTACACGTGTTAAGGAGACTGAGTAGAATGAAGGACCAGCAAAGATAGGCAAAGGTCCGTATTTTGAAACACTTCGCCGCATCTCCACTATATTTAAAAGGCTTTAGTTGAAGTGACACAGGTTTTTATTGAGGGCTTTTTTTTTTTTACGGGTCTAGTGACAGATTAACATAATTTCTATACTATTAACAAGGGAAGCACTCTTGAGAACGTGGCTAATCGTCTGTGTGGCCTTTGAAAATAGTCGTGGTGAGAGAGCAGAGAGTTTCTGAATACCAACCGACGTAAGAATGAGTTGGGTTAGGTTAGAGATGCGATTTTACCACGATTTTACTTAGGGCTGCATAGGAACGCCATTGGAGATGTATCTATAACAATTACAAGCGAAAGCAATACTACCACCACCAACACCACTAACCCTGCCAACAGTATTGATAATAGTAACATCATCAAGTGGGCATTTCCAATATTTACAATCCCCAGCTAAACCACGAGTTATTAAAGAAAAAAAATACGAATATCATACACGTAAATACCTTTAAACTTCACATTATAATTCTTCGCTTAAGTATCTCCATTATAACACTTAACAGTTACAGCAATCACTTATTCACGCAAGACCATGTTCTGAAACACTTCTAAGCTGCATCCTGACTATTTTTAAATGGCTATACTGACAGATTAGCAAGACTTTTACATCGTTTACTGATAAACACTTGCGGGAACACGAGAACTCCCCTCTCTGGCCTTTGGAAACCGTCGTGATGAGAGCACTGTCTTTTTTTTTTTTTTTTTTTTTTCAGAATGCCTCACTCTCTAACGCACCCCCTCTCCCTCCCTCTCTCCCTCCTTTCCTCCCTCCCTCCAGCCTTCCGTTCCTTCCGTCGTGCGTTCGTCCCACGTTATCAACGATTACCACCAAACACATGGCGCCTCCCGCACGTGTTGTGTAACCCTGAAGGGGGCTGGGGAAAAACAATACCAACTATCGCGCGTTATCCACTTCCTCACGATAACTTTCCACAATTTCACGCGGTTGTGGTAATGACGGAGTAGCGCCGGTGGTGGTGACGGGAGTAGGAGGCAGATGGGTGGTGCTGGTGATGGATGCGGTGAAGAGGTGGTGGTCATGGATTAAAATAAAGAAAATGAGGGAAATAGAGATAAAATAAAAATGGATAGTGAAAGGATTTTTTTAAATTCTAAAGATACTGAGATTGGAAGAGATGATGAAGGAGAAAGAGGAGACTTTTTTTTAAAGGACACTGAAGCTAAAGGAGGAGATAATGGTGAAAGTGATGATGGAAGACAGGACAGATGGGCTGTGGATGAGGTGATGGTGGAGACAGTCAGGATTTTTTTTTTACAAAGATATCGAAGGTGAAGGAAGAGGAGGAGGAGGACAGCTGCGTACTAGCGGGACAGGTGGGTGATAGTGGCAGAGGTGGTGGGTAGTGGGCAAAGAGAGCAGGTGTGTGGCGGCGACCCACATGTGAGCCGCCACAGCTGCAGCCCAACCACACCTGCACCTGCTGGCCTCCTGCAGCCGCGGCGGGAGGGGGGAGGAGGTGCAGGCAAGGGAAAGTGGCCTGATCAATAATAGTAATACTAATCTCCTCCTCCTCCTCCTCTCTTTCTTCCTCCCCTCTCTCTCTCTCTCTCTCTCTCTCTCTCTCTCTCTCTCTCTCTCTCTCTCTCTCTCTCTCTCTCTCTCTCTCTCTCTCTCTTTCTCTCTCTCTTCTTCTCC
>NC_087162.1:24957947-25007947 GCF_035594125.1 Scylla paramamosain | reverse complement strand
TCCCTCCGTCCACCTCCCAGCTGCCGCCCTGACGCCACATGGCCCACAACTGTCTCCCTCTGGGGTGAAGCAAAACAGCACCACAGATGTGACGGCTGGACGGTGACACACGGACGCCGGCTGATTCTTCTTACCGGTTTGAGCTCACTCAGGGCCTCCTCCGCCCGCTGCCCCTCCACCTCCGCACCACAACTGGCCTGCCACTGCCTGCTGCTCCCCACATGGTGAGCAGCACAGGCGGCCCTGCTGTCATCCGGTGGTACATTTACTTGTGCTGTTTCGTCTCTTCTCGTCCCTGATGCACGACACATCGGGGGCCAATAAACTGCGGGTGAAGTCTCCCAGCACGGCCATATGGCTGCCAACTGCCGCCAAGGAGTGGCGATGGTCGGGCAGATGGTCTTACCAGTGCCTGGAGTCATCGAGCGAGGCAGACACCCCCGCCACTCTGAGTACAACTTGAAACATCCCGTGGGACCGTGTCCAGGCGCTGCGCGTCTCCCAGACACCGCAGCCCCGCCCTGTCCCGAGGCATCCCTTGACCTGCCCCCACTGACGTCCTCCCCGCCCCAAGAACCATCACCTCATGACAGCCACTCCTTCATTTCTAACATATTACACCAAAGAATATCATTGTATTTTTGTTTATATTTAGATTATGTCCTGCATTGTAAGATATGATCATTACCCAGTATCCTATAAATGCAGCGAATATCAATACTGCGCCTCGGAGCGACACCCGGCCTGGAGGAGGCGCCGCGGCCGACCCCCGCATCCACTCCTCGGCGACCGCAAGCCGGCCAAAACATATCGTAGTGGCTGCAGCAGGAGGCGGATGCCTCACCAGTGGTCGGCTGCAGCACTGCCTCCAGCGGCCTCGCGGGGGCGCACGTGACGCTCCCTTAGTGTCGTCAGCTGCTCAGGAGTGTTGCCGTCATCGTCAGCTGTTTGGTAGCGTCCAGATGCCGCGTCGCTTCCAGCAGAAGGGTCGTCTTCGATCCAGCGTCCCGCGCGTACCTTTCCGTTCACTCCGTCAGCCGTGGCTTCAGCACACGCTGCTCAGGCTCGCTGATTTCATGTCACTTATGATGCGTAACTCACGCTGCTCCTCGCCTGTTGACGCCGCGAGGAATGTCAAAGGAGAGCCCCGAGCAGCGCTGCTGAAGCCGCCGCCTGGCGCCTCTCGGAGTACCACACATAGCAGTTGGTTCCACAAGCTGCTGACGGCACAGAGGGAGGCGTGCCCTAGTATTACCTGTGCACTGTACTAGTCCACGTGAGCTTCAGACGGTCACAAATAGTCACGTAACCCGATGCTGATCGTCCTCGTCCTCCTCCTCTGTGTGTTAGGGAAGGAGGGTGTCAAGGCCGCGCCACACACCCAGCCGTACCCTCGCCCCTGCCCCACGCCTCTTCAGCCTGTCCTACTAGCGATGACGGTCATACAGTAACCACACTTACTGAAGGGGCTGTGAACGCAGTGAGGCTGGCCATGTATGTTCGTGTGTGAGTATATGTGTGTACGTATGAGCGAGGCATGCGCACCTGTTATGTGTATGTGTGTGACGTCTGGCCGTAATGAGGGCGCCCCCATACATGGCTGTGGCGTGCCGGGGACGTACAGCTGCCCCACATGAGGGTATCCGTGACCGTAATGAATGTACACACTAGCCCATGTTATGTACACGAGCTTAATTAATAACGTACTATACCTAAGACTAATGAATGGACATGATGACCGCGGGCGTCCACCTGCGCCTAATTAAAAGTTTACCTGTAGGAGTGGCCACCGCTGGTCCCTTCATTAATGTTGGTAATAAAAAGGGTTTTGTAATCATCTTATTTTACTCATCCTTATAACCAGCCCATCCTGCCTCACTCCCATTATCACGGTCATCCTTCCACATACCCATTTACACACTGTGCTTCCCATCACGTCTCCCCTTCCTTCCCTGTCTCCCTCCCTCATCCCTACCTTTCATCTCACACTCTCTCCTTCACGCACACTCTCACCCTCACCACACTCACCACACATCTCACCGCACACCACCACAGCTTCACCAAGGTCACCGCGGCACAGGGAGAGTTTGGAGAGGTGAGTAAACTTAGTAAACCTTCATAAGTGATGCTCAGAACAGCGCTTCCCAACATCACAGCGAGGATGGTGACAATGGTGGTAGGTGCGGTGGTGATGTTGATGGAAACGATATAGAGTGAAATATTCCATAAAAGATATACAAACAAACAAACACACACACACACACACACACACACACACACACACACACACACACACACACACACACACACACACACACACACACAGCCGTAAAAAATTATATGAAGTGAAACTGTTCCCCCCAGAATACTATGATGCCAATGCAAAAAAAAAAAAAAAAAGAAAAGAAAAAGAAAAAGAAAGATGTGATTAAAGTATTTAAAGTAAACGACCAAACATGAAGAAGAAAACAATAAATAAATAAAAACAAACAAATGAATTAGCCAAATGAATAATATGTCAAGAAAAAAAAGTGCGATAAACAACATAATTAACTAAACGAACTAAATTACCTTCTTTTTTTCTTTCTTTTTTCTCTCTTCTTTTTCTCCATCTGAAAATGACAAAGTGAGCGAGATTTTACCGCATTTTTTCTTTGGCCAGTCCTTGATACCTAATAATAAATAAACAAACAAAATAACAAATAAATAGAGATAACCTGACACATAAACAAATCAATCAGTCAACAAACAAGTAAACAAACAAAGCACCAAACTAGCATCTATCACTCACTCACTCAAACAAATCACTCAGCCAACCAGAAGGACGGCCCATCTGTGCAAGTTAACTCACAACTCACATCTCAACAAGGCCAAACACTACCAGACAGGATTACAAGGCGCAGAACACCAAAACAAATATCCTTGTACTTAATAACTCTTAAGGACAGTATTCTGAGACCACTAGTTTCAAAAGGTTCTAATTGAATTTACACATGTTTTTAAGGGTGTTTTTATGGTTTCATTGACAGATTAACAGCATTTTAGCATTATTAACAGGAGGAACAGTCTTGAGAACCGGGCTAATCATCTCTGTGATCTCTGAAATTTATCGAGGTGAAACTGCAAAGTGTTTCTGAATCCAGGCTTAAGTCTCGCATCCTTCAATTTCCTATATCACCAGGACTCTTCTCTAAGGCCACGCAGAGATGATTATTCGGGTTTTCATGGGTGTTTCTCCAGTTGAGTTGCTGATTTTCCTGTTAAATTGTCACTAGAATCATGAAGTCATCCTTGAGAACCCAATTAACTTTCACTACAGCCTGCTGAATACAAGAATTAAAACCAAGAACTGTTTAGGAATACGGTTTTTAACACTACAAGGTTATGGTGATGCTTTGCTGGTGATGTTTTGGTGTTGTGATGACAAGGTGACGATATGGGGATGCTGTCATGGGTAACTCAACACAACAAGGGAATGGTGACACTTTAGAGAACAGAAAGATAACTTTGTCTTTCTGTTTAGGCTGAGGAACTATTTCAAGAGAGTTTAGGGAACAAAATATCTAAAAAGTTAAAGGCATTGTCTGATGGTGAAAGGCTGAAGGAAGAACACCTGCACTCAAAAGGACAGTACCTACTCACTCATTAGGGAAAACCTCTGCCACCTGCGCCTGACGGGAACCTCAGCCTACCAGGTGACAGACAAGGACATCTGAGAGAGAGAGAGAGAGAGAGAGAGAGAGAGAGAGAGAGAGAGAGAGAGAGAGAGAGAGAGAGAGAGAGAGAGAGAGAGAGAGAGAGAGAGAGAGAGAGAGAGAGAGAGAGAGAGAGAGAGAGAGAAAACCAAATAAACAAATAAGTGAAAAAAAATGCAAACAACTTAACTAAACAAATGCAAACAACGAAACAAAAACAGATCAATGAACAAACTAACGATCCCAGCAATCTTATCCCGCTTCACAGCCCATGACGAGGGAAAACCAGCAGCACGTCAGTTTGTTATCATCCAGTTGGCTTCGTTCAGTGCAGGCGTTAGTGGGGAGGAAGGGGAGGCGACGGAGGAGGAGGCCCACAACACAAGTACTGACAGGCATTAGCATACTCTTGTACAATCGACAAAGAAGTTGCGTCATGTTGTTCGAGAGCGTCTTATACTAAAAAAGATATATGTAAAAAAAATATCACATGACTGTTTTCATTTATAACATTCCTTGTCCTTGGTATTTGCGGAGCTCTTGATACAAACCACATCATTTATTTAGATATAATTTTCATTTCGATTTAGCCCTTTCGCTGTTATTTGGTTCACCTATTTTTAACCACTAATCGCTCTGAGACATTTATTCTTGCTCTACACCCACGCTAAAAATTGTACTATCTGTTTTTATTTTTTTTTCTTTAATCATTTTCCTTCTTATTTTTTTTTTCTTTATGTAGGAAGGATACTGGCCAAGGGCAACAAAAATCTAATAAAAAAAAAATGCCCACTGAAATGCCAGTCCCAATAAAAGATTTCATACATTTTTTCCCCTTTTTGTAGTGCTGTAAACAGTTGTATACCTCAGTGAAAAGGTTAAGAACATATGGAAATAAGAGGAAGCTACAAGAAGCCATCAGGTTTATAAATATGAACTGGGCTTGGTAGTGTTACTTCTTAAGGCGACTGACTGTAAGTACACATACCTTCAGCCTTCAGTTCCCGTTCTCGTTGGGGGAAAGCATTCACCCTTCAATGTTCTGTATTCCTAAACGTTACGGCGCATGATCCTGACTTTTAACAGGCAATGATAAAAGTTATTGTGATTTCCAAATGGACACTCGTGGTTTTACTTTCAAGGGTGCTTTCAGGGTTTAATTTCCAAACATACTTTCATGATTATAGTCTCTTTGGGTGCTTTCATTTTTTTTTTTTTTTTTTTTAAGTTTTCAAGGGTGCTTTGATGGTTTTAATTTCCAGCAGTGTCTTCATTTTAGTTTCCAAGAGTATATTAGTTTCCACAGGTGATCTCATGATTTTTACTAATAGTTTAACAGGAATTGAGCACCATGAATGGGAAAACACACCCTAGACAGCCCAAAATAGTTGTGATGAAAGCTCAAAATGTCTACGGATACAAGGCATTATTGTGTGGCCTTCAAGGAGCGGACCCGAGTTCCTCTAACGGAGACACACACGCACACACACACATACATACTTGGGACACCTGTTTATCAATATGGGCAATGTAGATCAACTATTTAATTTAAAAACGCCTCCACATCTTGTCCTGTGTATATTCGATGACAAAACATTACCACCACCACCACCATCACCACCACCACCACCACCACCACCACCACCACCAACAACAACAACAGTGGTCACATTTCCCCTTCCTAATCAGACAGGGGCGGAGTGTCCAGACGGGAGACAAAAATAAGCAAAAAAAAAAAAAAAACAATACAATTCCCCTCGATGAAATTTGCCACACGTCCTCTCCACAAGCCCTTGAATCCCCACATGTTGTAAATTCAGCATAATCCAATTTATCCACTAATTTATCCATTCCAGCGCCCGCCAAAGCTTTTCCAGGGAGAGGCGCGGCTGGAGAGTGGCGTGGGAGGCGTGGGTGGTGAAGAGGATGATTATTATTCTTTTTTTCTCTTTTTCTGTGATCATTTTTTTCCCCCTCTTTCCTCTTTTTCAATTACCGTCGTGTTTGGTCCCTTCCTCTTGTGTGTGTTGTGCAATACTACGATGCATTCATATCCATCACGTCGGAAATGGCTGCGTGTGTGTGTGTCTGTGTGTGTGTGTGTGTGTGTGTGTGTGTGTGTGTGTGTGTGTGTGTGTGTGTCTCTTGCTGGGACTCTGTGTGATTTTTTGTTCCTCTAGTGTGGTTGTGAATAATATATATATCTACGTATCTACCTATACTTCTATTTATCAATCCATCTATCTTTCTATCTATCCATTATTATTAATCTATATCAATCTAGTCTGTCGATATATATTTCATCTATCTATCTATTCATCTATCCATCTTTCTATCTACCTACCTATCTATTTATCTATCTATTTACATCTTTTTGTCTGTGCATTCAACTACGCAGCGATCTAAATTCAAACCTCAGTGAAATAATTCCTAAATAAACTCCAATAAACACTAGTTAACTTCACACTTCCTTCATACGTTTGGTCAAGACTTCACATACGTGCCAAGCAGCAATTAAGAGTATAAAAGTAGGAAAAAACTGCACACAATACACCAACAACATATACACAAGCCAACAAGCCTCGACCAGGACTATTAAAAATGACCACCACCACCACCACCACCACCTCCACCACCACCGTCACGCCTCGCCCGCCCACCACAAAATGGGGCTTGATCGGGTTCCCACGGTGCATGCAATTTTTTTGAGCCACGCAAAGCTCTTTAGTGGTTATTTCCTGTCCATCTCACGGGTGTTGTCAGGGTCAGCAGTGGTGGGGTGAGCGGTCAACCACGGCAGGCGGGCGGTCAAGCGGTCATCCCGAGAACCATAGAGCCATAGAATCATCCCTCCCTCCTCCTCTTCCTCCTCCTCCACCTCCCCTTGTATCTTGCGACACTACACACACACACACACACACACACACACACACACAGACTGTTTATCAATTAGCGATTTTGTTTTTGTTATTCATGGATTTGTTTTTTTTTTGTTCTTGGTCTGTCTCCTTATGCATTAAAAAAGAGAAAAAAATTCATATACGCACAAATCTATTGAAAAACCTTGAGTCATAATTACCAATAACATTACATTACACTGCCATCCTAACCACCACCACCACCACCACCACTAGACCAGCAGGTGCATCAAACCACTGCCATCCCCCCCATCCCCCAACACACTAATTACCACAACAGGGCCAGCAGCAGCAGGAGTAGCATCACCCCCTACCGTGACATCCCCAGTAACACCCACCATCCCACCCCGAGCCTCCCTCCTGGCCCCTCCCCCTCGCTTCCCTCGTCAACTCGTGAATGGCGGAGCATCACAACAGTCACACAGCGGCCAGTTCTCATTGTGCGGCGTGCCATTGTTGCGTCATAGAGCGTACGTGCATCCAGAGAGCCTCCCACAATGTTTCATCCGGCGGCGCTTGGTGGGTGGATGGATGGTGGGTGGTGGGTGGAAGGGACAGGGTAGGGACGGTGGGGAATGAGCTGAGGGAGTTTAGAATTATGGGCGGATGCGTGACAGTGAAGGATTCGGGGACCCGCGCCCACCCCGCCCCTCGGACGCACCTGTCTCGTTGTTATTCACTTGTTGATCCTCATCCTCCCCCCTTCCTCTCCTACCCTTCCTCTCCTCCTCCTCCTTCTTATCTTCCTCTTTCCCCTGCTATGCTTATACTAATGATCCTAATGATCTCTCTTTCCTTCTCTTCCTCCCCCTCCTCCTCCTCCTCCTCCTGCTCCTCCTCCTCCTACTACTACTACAACTAAAATTACTACTACTACTACTATTACTACTACTACTACTACTACTACTACTACTACTACTACTACTACTACTACTGCTGCTGCTGCTGCTGCTGCTGCTGCTGCTGCTGCTCTTAATACTATTATTACTCCCTCCCTTTCATTGCAGCTAACTATTGTGTTTTCATTTTTTGTTAGATAATTTTCCCTTGTTATCTACTATCTGAAATATAACCAAGTCCCGTTCTTCCATTCTCTCTCTCTCTCTCTCTCTCTCTCTCTCTCTCTCTCTCTCTCTCTCTCTCTCTCTCTCTCTCTCTCTCTCTCTCTCTCACACTACGACACCATTCATAGCTATCGTGGCATATGGTTCAAAGCTTTGTTGTTATTTCCCTGTGTGTGTGTGTGTGTGTGTGTGTGTGTGTGTGTGTGTGTCGGGAAACAAACAAGCCATCCCGCAGCATCAGCATCTTCCACACACACACACACACACACACATACACATCAGCATGGCCGGCAGCTAATTGTCCTCCCCAAGGTCACATGAGGCCTTTGCATAATTCAACAAAAGCCCTTCATTCAACACTGCCCACGTGAATGGAATTATCACACAATGCCACCGCAGGAAGCCATCATGTGGTAATCAAGTTATTTCCTACAAAAATTTGCATTTCTGATGTAGAGCACCTGTTCCTGCAAAGGTGATTCGTGATCTCACCCAGACACCTGCTGCTTCCTGCTCATCTCTCTCATTCCAATATTTAAACCAGTAATCAGGATTTTTCATACAAAAGTTTGGGGGGTTTTGATGTAAAGCACCTGTTACTGCTAGTTAAGTTGTGATCTAGCTGATGCACTTCCTGGTCCCTCATCTCTCTCAGTCATTCATCTGACATTTAATGATAAGTACTACGAAGCATTTAGAACTATCAAATATCCTTTATAATCTGTATTTCAGTATTTCATTATATTTAGTAACTGAGAAAGAACTATGTATTTGCTGTTTCATTTTAATACCTTTCAATCTTACATTTAAAACTTTAATAATAAGTAGTGCCTGCGGTCCTTTAAAATCTACCTGCCGCTGCAAATTGGGATGCGATCTACCCCATACATCTGCTGTTCTTTCTCTATCTCATTCAGTCTTTCAACTAAACCTTCAACAATAAGCGAAAGCCTGCCAATGTTTTGTATAACACTACCCGCCTTTTCACACCGATTCAAAACAGGGATATATAAGCATCATATATCTTTCCCTCCTCTATCATTAAGTACCAGCCTTGACCCCACCACTCATCACTACAGATGCCTATTGTGTCGTTCTATACAATGGGTCTTCCCCTAAACCTTCGGGACTTTAAAAGGGAGACGAGGCATCATAAACTTCCTTGTCATTGAAACGATAAATTCTATGCATTATCTGTGAAGGTTAAGTGGCTGTTCTAAGTTTCTACTCCCCCTTGTATGTGTCGGTGGAGGTTGAAGGGCCACTCTAGCCCTCCCCTCCCCTCCCTCCCCCGGTGTGTATCTCGTTAATGAATCGGTAATATCACTGTGTTTACGAAATACACACTGTCTCGTGTCACCCATTCCTACGCAGCACTCCCATAACATCACATACCCAACCTACACCTGTCCGGTAAACTTAAACCATCACAAAGCACATCCGCCTAATAAGCCCATAACATTACATAGGTCCACCAACACCCATCTAGTAAACAGCACACCATCACACACACACAACCCACACCCATCCAACAATCCCATAACCCACCCATAACCATCCAGTAAGCCGCATACTATCACATAAGCCCACACCCATCCTGCAGACCCTCACAGCTTACCCTCACTCACCCAGCACACAGCTTGTTTACAAATTCTACTTTGCTTATGACTTAACAGGCCAGCAGATGTTATACTCACTTGTGAAAGGTGATTCCATTTCTTCTTGAAGTGCTCCCATGTCCATCTTTGCATCATCGAGCCACGCAACACACCATGATAATGTATTTCACTGTTAAGTACTGAAGACATTCGAACTGGGCGCGGAATCAGTCTATTTATTTTCCAAGACTGCCGAGTGTCTCCATCCTGGTGACAAAAACAATAAACTATAATGTATTTCCTTCAAACAAATAGAAAAGTATATACACTAATGTCAAAGAAGACAAAATTCACTAAAAACGATGGAAAATTATATATACTTTTGTTTTATGGACATATGAATACAATATGTAACCAGTATTATTTGTTTGCTGGTAAATCTCAGGTACAAATACACATATACTGGGCAAGGCGGTGCATGGTACTGTACCAGCTTGCAATATTGACATACACGTCATCTGCTGTTACTTTAATAATATAATGCGATAATGCACACTACATGGTAATGAGAGACGTCAGAGTCACTATTGCATATTCACGTCATGCTCTGCACTACGCAGAAGTAGGTTGCCTGCCACCTACGTAAGGTTGTCCACATCTTCCTTTGTTTTATCATTTACTTTTTTTTTTTTATCTAGCAGACTCTTAAAAACGTATATGTTGAGAGGGTAAATACAATATATCATATTATATTTAGTGAATTATGTCGTTTCCTTTGGCATTATTGTATATATCAGTTATTTAAACTGCTAAGAGGAATGCATGGATAACAATCTCCCCGTGATGGCGGTAAGCAAGGCTAAAGCATACACAGCCACTCCAGCACGTGTTTGAGGCTTTGAGCTCGGTGGCAGTAACACAGAGCACTTACCACCTTGAAATGATGCACCCAGCAGTCATGGGAACATGATTTTATTTATTTATTTATTTATTTATTTAAAAAAAATAAATGAATAATCACAACTTCGTTTCCTACACTAACATCAATACATGGTGAGGCTTCGAGTGTGTGTTCGAAGAAGTGAAGCCAGCGATGCACCTAGAAAGCTGGGACACGTCATTGGAGTCAGTGATGGAGAGATGAGTGACTGTGGCGGAGCGTTGCTAGTATTTGTGGAATGGTGCGTCGTTTCATGAATGGATGGCAAGTGTTCCCATGACTGCTGGGTGCATCATTTAAAGGTGGTAAGTGCTCTGTGTGTGTGTGTGTGTGTGTTCAAAAGCAGTATAGAAATAGATAGGCTAATGCAACATTAAATTAAGACAAAATATGAAAATTCACTATGCTTGCTTTTTTTTCATAAACTAAGGTTATGAAGCTCACTTTTTTGAGGGCGGGACTAATATTTTTGGGTATTTCACATTGTTGCAGAGGACCATCATCTAAAATTAGTGTTTCAGCAGTTTTCATTCATCCCATGTGGTGTTGTGTACTAGGTCCCATGTGTTTAGATGTGTTCCATATTATAGTGTCCCATGTGATATGACATATACATGAGCTGTATTCCATGGTGTTATGTTCCCTATGGTATGACAATATGATGATATGACACAAGTAGAAATGTAACCTATGTGCATTTTATGACCTGTGAGATATGACCCTTTTGGCAATATATGCTAATACAAGTTCACATGAAAGTGACTGTTTTATGAAGTATATAGGCATATCAACACAACTGCAGCTCCAGACCAATCTGTACAAAATTTTAGTAGTATTGCAAAGGATGCCATGTACAGTATACTAAAAAGATTCAGACAGCTTTTAATGTATGTCAATCTAAATGTCCTTCTGACCATTGACACTCATTTTTTACTGATATACTCTAAAATATCTCCATTTCACTTTATCAAGCCTGGGAACCAAAGAGTATTACTTAATCCCTCCAGTCTTAGGTTGTAATGTTTGGTTATGAAAAGCCTCTCACTATTTAATGGCCAAAAGACAGACTGACACACAGCAGTTTGAGCAATTTCTGTGGTCTAGGGGAAATGAAAAACTCACCTTTGGTTAGGATTTGGTTATATGTTTCTCCCTTAACTTGAATCTTCAGTTACCTAACATTCCTTAAGTTCCCTGGGAAGAGATGAAGATTCAGAGTAAAAAAAGGGTTTGAGCTGTTCTACAGATGACTTTCTTGTAACAGGCATATCATTTTCTATATACTTTCTGAAAAATTCCCATATTTACCTTTGAGCAATAACTAAATGAATGGTAGTAACAATAGTAATTCCTTGAAGTGATTCACTATGGTGCAGTGCCACAACTAACTTAGTGTTAGTTGTTTGCTTAAGTGGCACAAAATCAGTAAGGCCAAATGTTTGCTCTGTATTTCTAAGAGTAACACAAGTTTATACTGGTACATACCAGCATAACATCATGCATTATTCACATGCACACTGTTCCTGAGTAACACTACAATCACTTTATCACAGCCAAACAAGGAGTACTATTAAGCTGCACTGAATTTCAATGAGCTGAGATCAGAAACGGTTTCATTGCACCTGGTCTTCATCTTAACACCATACACCCACCTCTTCTGCTTCAAGAAACAAAATAATATTAATCTTCTAACTTTATCGTTCAAATTTTGGTAACTATACCCATACAAGCCAAATAATGTTTTAACATAAAAGGAATCAATCATGTTGTATAAAAAATTTACTGATGTACTTAACAAAACTTACAACATTAACAATAACAACTCAGTCAAAGTCATCTAGTGTTGTGGCATTCCTCTCTTCTCCAAGTAGCCACGGTCTGTCTTGCCAGAATTCATCCTTAATTACGTCAAAATGGCCAACAATAATATCTCTGCACTCTTCCTCTTTGCCTTCCCCTGCGTGATTATTCTCTGAAAGCTCACCAGAAAACCTGTCTAACTCTTCCTTAACCATTTTTCGATACATGACAGTTCCTTTTCTGAAGATGGCATCTTCATCATCATAATTTTGGTTGAATCTGCTTATTAGAATTGATCTCTTATCCTTAGAAAATGTTCCACATAATATTTCTTCTGCATTCTGTCTAGAACACTGTCCCTGTTGTACTAAGGTCCAGAAGCAAGTGTTGTACATGTTATTGATGTGACAATCTGCCTGACGCCAACTGATATAATCCCTTAAGCAAGAATTATTTGGATACAGTACTACCCGAGCATCAAAGGCTGGACAATACTGCAGCTTGATGTCTCCAAACATACTCTGCCAGTTGTACACATAAACACCAGCAAATAGGCTAACAATGCTGGAGATGATTTTGCTTCCTTGGCGATTACACATCTTTGAGTATCTATGGATGACAAATGAATACTCATCACTTTGACCATAAGAAAATATGATGTCAGGAAATTTGTCCATTACCGAAAAAGCTGCCTTATTCATTAACTCAATTGATCTCAGATCATTAGGTTTTTTGAAATCATGCTTTTCTGAAAAATTGTGAAATGCTTTCCCATCAATTCTCACCACCATCCAAGTGTGAGGTAATAATATTTCTTTCTTCTCGAAATGCTTCAAATAACTTAGTTTGGCATTCAGCTCAGTAGGTTGTTCTAACACAAAAACTTCACTCCAGAAGCTGTCTTTGATGAGATCTGTATGCATCACAATGACAGTGCTCTGAGTTCTCTGAATTATGGATCCATTCTGAGTGGTAACTGCTTTCTGTACCTTTTTACGCAGAGCAATACTTCCCTTCTTGAACACATTTTCTTCTTTATTGTAATTTGTATTGCATCTTGTAAACAAAAGTTCATTTAATGCTCCTTCATTTGCTCCTTTCAAAGTTTCTGCAGCTTTCTCAGGCAACATCCCCTCTTTGGAAACAAGTCCCCAAAATGCAGTTTTATACAAGTTTTGATGGTGGCAGACATTTTGTCGTTTGGTCATGTAGTCCCGTAAACTCTGGTCATCTGGCAGCAAGTGAACAGCACCTTCTATCACTGGTGGAAAGGTTAATGCTGAAGACTGAATGTAATATGGCCATTTGTGCACAAAGGCTGAGGACAAAAGGCTACACACATTAGTTAAAAGTTTTGGTCCTCTTCTCCTGTACAGTGTTGTATTCTTTGAGAACACAAAATTAAACTCTTGAGAAAAACTGTAACAGAAGACTATTTCTTTGAAGTCCTGCATAACAAGATCCACTGATGCTTCCAACAACTTGGTGAGGCTGTGGTCATTGGGTCGTTCCAACTTGTGCAAATCATAAAGTTCTTCATCAATTTTTAATCCAAGTCCAATTACAATCCAGTGCCGTGGATCAAGCTGTCCTTCCTCTTCAAAAGATTTCACATACTCAAACTTGCTGTGAGCCATTGGATACAAGTCTGTATGGATTCTTCTGAGTATGGGGAGGAGGCGGGATCTCTTAAGTGCAGTTCTTGACAAGAGCTGAATCATGGGTACCTGAAAAGAAGATAAACTTTGTATTACTTTAAAATCAACAAATGTCATTTTACATAAAAATTTCAAATAATATTTATATTAACACTTTTAATATATGATAATCAGTTGTATCCATATTCTCAGAATGTTGCACCTTTTATCAAAGTTAACTATAAGCCTCTGGGTAATGAATTATTATTTGTTAAACACTCATGGTTTGTAACCTGCAGAAGTTTGTGAGAAAATTTCTTGTAGTACCAGGCATTGTTAAATGATTGTTGCAAATCACAGAGAATATACACATTGCATTTAATTCAAACACTCATCACTCATTATACTTTAGTGCAATCATCAATCTTGTACAAGGGCAATCTAATCCTATGTATGTTATGATTTGCATACCATCAGTACATATGTTCAGTTTTGACAAAGAAAAATAGATGCTGTTGATAAAATGTCAAGCTACACTCATCACACTCCATTAAACAATAATCATTTACCCTGGTACCCAAGCAAAGCCCTCTTAAAGTGAGTTGTCTGATATGAAGAAGAAAAAAAAAAAGGAATTATTTTGCCATGGATGGTTAAAAAGAAAATTTTCTAAGAATAGGGAAAATCCATCCAGCACATCACACTGATAACTTTGTTGACTTTGATTATGTGTAGCCCTTGTGGGAATGTCTGGGTGAGAATAAAATAAATAAATGAAATAAATAAGTGAATCAACTGATAAAAAAGAGGGTGTGTATAGCTGCATTCAATGGTAGTCCTCTTCCAGCATGGCAGTGTCCTCGCTCACCCAATATAGCAACATTGCAACAGAAATGCATAGTTGGCAATTCATACAGGTAGGCTGCAGGGCTGGCCAGCCAGGGACCCCAATGCTCCACAAGTGCCCAAAGCAAGGTGCAAGTGGGCTCAGTGTGTATGTAAGAAGGCTGTTATTAGTTTTTTGCCAAATTGCCATGTTCAGGAAAGAAGTGTGCTTCTTCCCTCATGTTTATTACAGTTAGTACTGGGCACAGGCACAGAAGTGGGAGGAGGGGAGGAGATGCAAGTGCTTCAGCTGGTTCTGCCTGGACTGCCAGGCCTTATGCAGCTACTCCACCACCTTATCTACATCCGGAGTGTATTTCACACACACACATGCATGCATGAACTCAATATCTGAACCACACAAAGCCCACACTGGTAACAGTATCAACATGAAGTGTCTAATCTGTTGATAATGAGCTGACAATAGAAAGAGCATTCCACTTTTTTTTTTTTTTTATGTAAGAGGGCCACTGGCCAAGGGCAACAATTTGAATAAAAAAAAAAAGCCCACTTAAATGCCAGTCTCCAGAGCAATGCCAAATAGAATGATCAAATAGCAGAGGATAGGTGTCTTGAAACCTCCCTCTTAAAAGAGTTCAAGTCATAAGAAGGAAATATAGAAGCAGGCAGGGAGTTCCAGAGTTAAGCAGGGAAAGGGGCGAATGAAAATACTAGTTAACTCTTGCAATAGAGATGAGAGCGAAGAGACTTGTGCAGCGAGGCCGCGGGAAGAGGGTAGGCACGCAGTTGGCAAGATTAGAAAATTAATTAGCATTAAAATAGTGGCAGAAGACAGCACGTGATGCAACGCTGTGGCAATGAGAGGCTTAAGTCTGACTCCACCCTGGAAGATACCGAAATATATCTTAAAACATGCTAAAATACCAAAATGAAGAGTCGAATGTCTCTACTAATATGCGGCTGGTATTAGAAAGGTCATACCACACAACTGCCATGAGATAATTCAGTCCCTACTCAGCAGTTAACTCCACGCTGGCCTTTGTTTACACACACACACACACACACACACACACACCTGATACACATTTGAATCTGCGGAAAAAAAAGTGCAACATAAGATCATTATCCCTTTAATCTGAGTGATTAATATATCTTCTATTTGAATGTAGAAGAAAAAAAGAAGAAGTTTAATGAGAGCCAAATGTAATAACCATTGAAAAATCCGAACTTTGGTGTGGGTGTAATGTACAGCCACCGTATTGATCAATTTCATTAAGTGATATATTTTCGACTTAGATGCCAAACAAATAATGCGTTACAATTTTGATGAGTTAGTTATGATGTAAGTCCACCTGTCGTGAGGAAAATAGACGCAGTCTTGAACGCATTTTGTTTACATACGAGTGGTGAGAGGGAGGGAGGTGCAGGCGCTGGGATGGCATGTGTCCTGAAACGTAGAAGGGAATTACAGGAGCCAACCAGCAAGTCACCAGTGTAGTGGGGGGTGAGTATGGTGGGTGAGTGTCATGGTGTTAGATTTTAGTGGTGGTATAAATGGCGCACTGTCTTGAGGCTCAGACTGCTCCACTGGGACACCTTTAGGTTCACCATTGCTGCCACACACAGACTTTGGTATTTTAACAGACAGGTGAAGATTCAGTAACGTGATTTTGTATTATCTCGTTAATTAAGCAATCTATTAATAGTATCACCTTGGAAACCTTCGTGAATCCTCCCTTTTAGAAAATGTCTTAACTACCTTGTTATTCTGGTTGATAAAACATTAATATTGCGTACTTGTTATTCAAATGTACTCTATTTCACTAGATTTTATTAGACTCGTACCATATTATATACAATGGAAGCAGTTGATGTAATGTTGATGACATCTCATTAGCATGGATGTCTCTATCTTTTATCTTTGTGGTGGAAGAAAGAGAGGGGCGTGGGGAGCTTGCATCATTTGAGTGGCTGGATCTTACTTAGGCAAGGACATGGGGTTTCTGACGTTGCCCAGTTGCAGTCTATGACAAAGCCATGAACTTTATCATATTTTCATCAATATGGGTGAACGCCATCTTGATGTTTCTCACCAGATTGTACATTTGTCCAGTGATCTTATTTATGTGCTTCTCAAACGACAATTTATCAGAAATTGTTACTCCCAGATCTTTTTCTTCAGTTCTTATAGTAATTTTCTCATTTCCCACATAGTACTTGCCTTCCGTTCTTCTTGAAATTTTTCCAAATTTCACCACACTACATTTCTTGGCATCGAACTCCATGTTCCACCTCATTGATCATTCATTTATCTTAATTAAGTCTTCATTCAAAGCTTTGCAGTTTTCTTCATTTGTTACTTTTCTCATAATCTTAGACATCAGCAAAGAGGCTCGTCTAGCTTGTCACCCCTTCTGGTATGTTGTTTACTTGTATTGCAAACCTAACTGGTGCTAGTGGTGATCCTTGCAAAACTCCACTTATTACCACTCTCCACTTTGACTTTTTGCCTCTGATTACTGCCTCATTTCTCTATCTCTCAAAAAGTCAGTCATCCATTTTAATAATGATCCTCTCAGTCCTCCTATATTTTTTTCAGCTTCCACATTAGCATTTTGTATGGTACTTTATCAGATGCTTTTTTAAAGTCCAAGTATATGCAGTCAGTCCATCCATCTCTCTCTTGCATTATGTCCATTACTCTTGAGTAGAAGCTTATCACATTTGTTATACAAGATCTTCCTCCTCTGAATCCAAATTGTCTCTCAGTTATCGCATTGTTGCCTTCCAGGTATTTCACCCATGTGTTCTTGAGCATCTTTTCACAAATCTTTGGTGTGTGTGTGTGTGTGTGTGTGTGTGTGTGTGTGTGTGTGTGTGTGTGTGTCTCTCTCTCTCTCTCTCTCTCTCTCTCTCTCTCTCTCTCTCTCTCTCTCTCTCTCTCTCTCTCTCTCTCTCTCTCTCTCTCTCTCTCTCTCTCTCTCTCTCTCTCTCTCTCTCTCTCTCTCTCTCTCTCTTTAGACAAGGGATATAATGACTTTTATATCACTAGAAGGGTACACACACACACACACAAAAAAAAAAAAAAAAGACCATGCACATCTGGTGACAAAGTGGTTATATATCTTATCTGGAGAGAGAGAGAGAGAGAGAGAGAGAGAGAGAGAGAGAGAGAGAGAGAGAGAGAGAGAGAGAGAGAGAGAGAGAGAGAGAGAGAGAGAGAGAGTCCTCACTTGTCCAATGTGATAACACTGCAAGGAAAATGCATAACTGGCAACTCAAACCTGTAGGACATAGCCCAGCCAGCCCAGCTCCACACAGACCTGCAACATTGCCTAATAAAAAGCCTATTTCATATTTTTCTTTACAGTGGTTTACATGCTGATGCTGATGCACCTGCACAGTTTCTTCAGGTCAACTGCACTGAGGGAGAATGAAGCCAGTAAGATAATACCTCTTAAAGTAACATATTATGATAATAGGGCATTATTTTTAATAGATAACAAATGGAATTGAATATCTGCTCTAGTTTTGCTGTATATGAAAATCTGGTTATTTAGTTATCTGATTTGCTCTGACACTCACTTCTTCAAACTCTGTCAAAGAATGGCTGGAAGAGAAAAGACTCATACAGTGTACTCTTGCTCATTCTGCCCCTCCCCAGCCTCCCATTCAATTCTGTGCCCCTTTCCCTTGTATACTGGGATTACAGCATGTAGAGAGGACAGAAGAGGAGCAATTGGTGAAGAGAATTGGATCAAACATGAAAAGTGAAAGGCTATCATCAATGGGACTGATAGACAATGTGAAGAGAATGTCAGATACAAGAATTATGCTTATGGATTCAGGAAGAATGGTTGTGCATGATAAAAGTGAATGGAGACCAGTTGTGAAAGCATAAAATGGATATAACACTGTAGACCTTGATGGGAGGTTCAGTTGTATTTGGTCCATTTAAATGATCAGATCAGATGGTGGAAAGGTGTCAGGGACCCCAGACCACTTACAGCTTCATTTGACACTGTGTAAGTATTGAAGTGCAGTAGGTTCTGAAGTCTGATAAAAGCAAATTCTAATGGCTATGTTGAAGTGTGATGCGTTGAGGAACTAGCCTATCCCAAAGTGACCACATTTCATACTGTCATACTGTCTTGCATATCATGATGCCTCATTTGGGTTCATATTACTCCCATTGCTTCACTTGACCAAAGTGTTATACAAGATGAATATATCACAGGTTTTTATTTTCTTCATTTTCCTAGTATTATAAACAAAATATAATAGTAATTAATCAAATGACTACATAAATCTTACTAACTAAATCAATGTTTTCAGATCCTCCCCAAAGGCAGTGGTGTGCCACAGGTACAGGGGATCTTTTCCTCCCCTCGGACAACCATCATCCTTGCCCCGCCATCAGCAGCAGCAGTGGGAGCCTCACCCCTGCCCATGGGAACTTCCTTCTCTAACCCCCTCATCCTGCCTGCCCCTCCCACTTCCACCATCACTTTAGCTGCCCACCGAGTGCCTCAGCCAACACCTGTCATGCTGCCCTTGACCAAGAGTACCATGTCACCCACTAATATTCAGGTGCAGTGTCCCCTTCTTGCACCAAAGAACTTTCCTCTGAGAATTGTAAGTACATTCAGTATTCTTGACATGTTCTTGGCCTAATTTAACCGCACCATTTTATAATATGTAACCAATGAGCATGTTTTATTTTCGTAAATTTATTTAATTTTCTTTTCAGGAACTTCAACAACCAACTGCTCTCTACTCAAGTGGAAAAAGTTTCAAGAGACACCCATGTAAGAAAAATAAAGAAAGAAGTGATGGTAGACAAAGTCAAATTAAATATTCTAATTCTGAAACTCCCATCCTTCCCAAAAGGTGTCAGTCAGATCCTCAAACTGTGATACTGCTGCCTTCAGCCCCAGGCAAGGCAGTGACCCTGCCTCCCTCTGTGCTAGTCCCCAAGTGTTCTCTTGTAATTGCTGATGAAATGCACTCACAATCTGTCTCTAAGGAGGGAAGAGAAAACAAGAGGAATGATAATAAGGAGGTGACAAAGAAACTGTCAGGCAAAGTAAAGAAAGTAAATCAAGTAAAGTTCCCACAAAGCAACAGTGACAGACTCAATAAAAATGTGGGAAATTGTTCAAAAACTTTGGGATTGAAATTTCTTAAGAAAAAATCTGTAGATCACCAAAGTATTGCAGAAGATGAGACTGGCAAAATAAAACCTTTAGATATTCATGAGGATGATATAAGAGAAGACTCATCTCTGCCAATAGTAGAAAGTGGCAATCCACTTTATGTCCCAGAATCATTCATTTTGTCAGCAGAGGGATACCTGAGTCAGTCAGGTAATTTTTCCCATCAGCAAGATGTTCCTCATCACCCTCCACCACCTTATCCGCAAGACTCGGTGGTTGACATTAGTTCTGGTTCTAAGAGCACTGAGGCTCAGCAGGATCCTAACCAGTGCCAAAAGGAAGCATCACGACTTGCCGTCAATGATTCCAAATCATTCCACGGAAAAAGAAAGAAATGTGAATGGAAACACAAAAGGCATAGTATTATGGGAAGAGCTACTAATGCATCAAGCAGTGTATCTGTACCTGAAATTAGGTCTGATTTTTCCAGTAAAGTTACTGGTGAAGCTGACAGTCACATAACTCCATTGTCATCTTCCCCCCTCTCACCTGAATGTTCTGGGCCATGCACAACCCCCAGTTCTTCATCAGATCCATCTATTAACATACCATTAGGAAAAACCTGTATAACTGATACAGTAACAGTAGTTTCATCCTGCTCTTCATCTGCCTCACATTCTCATTCTTCCCCGGTCAAGAATAGAAATATAACTCCATCTTTATGTAAACTGGAAACAAATCATAAGAGTCCCATCTTTGAGCAACACATTTCCTCCCCTGCACCACGTTCCTCCCTTGGGGATCCCCAAGATATACTACTTATACCTGGAAAGTCTTCTCAGAACAAATCATTTGAACAACCCTACCATTTGTCCACTAGTTCTGTAGGTGTATGTATAACAGATGTTCCCTCAAGTTCTTCCTTACCTTCTGAACTGTCACCCACTCAACCTGCTTCCCAAACCTCATATTGCTCACAATCATCTGTAGTTACTCATCTGTCACACTCTCCAGCATCTTCCTTGACTCATGAAACTAATACCAGCTTTTCTTCCTGTAATGGTGCCACACCTTATGAACTCAAATCTGGAGCTACTGCCTTGTGTTCACAAGCTGGTCTCCAGCTTGCTCTGAATGCTCAGCGAACACAAAGTTCTGTGTCTTCACATTTGAATGAGTGTGATCAAGCTCCAGGCTCTGCATTTTACTTCCAGTCACCTCAGTGTAGCACAAGCTTGCATTCAGTGTTGCCTAGCCATTCCTCCATCCCAGGTTCTGTGACAAACTCTGACAGCACAGCCTCATGTCCTTATATACCATCTGAGGATCAGGCATTCATCCATAAAGTTAGCTCTCATCCATCTTCATATGCAGATTCCACACAGTCAAGCTCTTTTGCACAGTCTCTTCAGCCTGCACCATTCATGGATCCATCTCATCTGAATTCTTATTCACAATCTTCTCAACCAAAGTTAATTACTAAGTCTCCACATTCACATTATACATCCTCACATCAGCTTCCATCATACACACAGTCTTCATCATTATCTCACACACCATCAACACAGGTAGTCATAAATACTGTGGCTGATCATTCCACTTCTCATGCTCACTCATCTTCATTAGTTGCACACGTACAGTCTTCTCAAAGCTCACGTATGGAGGAGCCACATCCAGATCCATGTCTTCACACTGAACACGCATCTTATCTTCAACCAACACAGCCTCTTTCACTATGTGGAGAGAGTCAGCATGGAAAAGCTGTCTCTAATCATCATTCTCCACAAGAGGTGTCCTTTCCTTCAGAATACACTTCCTCTTACCCTTCACCACAGGGAGGATCACATTCCCATCCCTCTCATACTCCTGTGTCAGTGGAGAACTTGCCAGCAATAGCCATGTTTAAGGATAATTCACAATCTCCAGTTCTTCCTCTGTATGCAGCTTCCCATGATGTGTCTGCATCCCAGTGTTACGCAGATTCTTCCAGCATACCTTATGCTTCTCAACAGACAAGTATTCATGATCCACATTATTACAGTCTAGGTAGATTTAAGGTATCATCATCATCTTCAGTAGATGTTAGTTCCTCTCATTTCATCTTGGAAAAGTCCTTGAACCCACCATCTTATGAAGCACACATTCAGAATGCTGCATCATACATTACCTCAGAAAGCAAAGAACAAGTAACTCAGCATAGTTTACAGAGTGGCCATCATCAAACATCTCCTACAAATTACTCATTGTCTTGTCAAATTGTACAAAATCAAGGAACACAGCCCCTACATGAAGATGCAAAAAAAGTTGCATGTTCATCCCCCTCTCCTCTTCTCTCACTGACTTCATCTCCAAGATATGCATATAGCCAACAGTTAACTCATGAGGATCCACACATAGAACATTCAATTATAGCAGACATAGCTCAAGGAACTTATGATTATGATATTGAAGAACCATCACAGACCTACCTTCCTCCCACTGCTCCTGATGCACAAATTGCTCTCCATGCTGAGAGTCAAGCTTCCAGCACTGTAGAATACAATGCCAGCAACAATCCCAGTGAGAATCATAGCACTAGCATCCACATTACTTCAAATTGTGTGCAAAACAGTGATCAATCAAGAATGCAGAGCTCCCAGAGCAGAGTGCTTGTATATCCATTGGCCAGACAGGATTCCCTGTATAAGAATAGTGATCAAGACGACTTAGGTCTCTCAAGTTGGACAAGTAATGCCCAGAGTGCAGGACACAGTGAGAATCTGAGGATTGAGAAGCTTTTGTTCATACCTCACTCTGAGCAAACCTGTTTATATATGAAGAAGGAATCGTCAAAAAACTTGCCAGGTGATCCCGGTAAGGATTATTTCTTTCGCTTTCAGTATTATTACAATTGTAAGTGCCGTCAAGAGCAGTTTAAATTTGGTGCTTGAATTGACAAAGCTGTCACATAACACTGATTTAAGTGGCAAATTTAAACTGCTCCTTAATAGTATACTTAATTATTCATTTCTTTTTCTACCACACCACTTTTTTCATTAATCAATATATATATATATATATATATATATATATATATATATATATATATATATATATATTATATATATATATATATATATATATATATATATATATATATATATATATATATATATATATATATATATATATATATCACACTTTTTTTTTCCATCATACAAGACCAAAAAATATATATATACCCCGGTGGTTAGGTTTTGGCAGGTCTGGGAGTTATTGTTAGAGTTTTGAGACACCCTAAACCCCTCCATTTGACAGTAGTTCCCTGATGTTCCCTTTCTTGTTAAATTATCTCCATAAGGTGTCAGAACATTACAATTAGAATCCAGTATTGACAGATGGACTTCCCACACCCATTTTTCACCAAGATTTGACTGCAACTTCTTCCTCAAGGTTAAGTTTAAACTTTCAGTTATCATTTTGACATCGTTGAGGAAGTCAAGCAGTGGTGGTGCTTGACACACTTGTATCTAAAGAATAGTCTTAAGGGAGTGCTTCAAGTGTGGCAAACTGTTGTGAACTGTGTACTGCTGAACACAGTCACTTCTCGGCAAAGATGTATGTGTGCATATGAATAATGCTTATTACCATTCTTAGGGTTGCATTTAAGGAAGGACGTGATGCTGAAAAAGTTCTGGATTGAAGAGGACGAGCCAATTGCAGAAGAGATTGTGTCTTCACTTGCAAATAGGCTTCCAGCTCCACAAACTCCACCATCAAAACAACAAAAGCCCAGGCAAATGTTGTGTCAGGTAAAGCCTTATGTTACTAGTTAATTTCTCTCTCTCTCTCTCTCTCTCTCTCTCTCTCTCTCTCTCTCTCTCTCTCTCTCTCTCTCTCTCTCTCTCTCTCTCTCTCTCTCTCTCTCTCTCTCTCTCTCTCTCTCAATGAACAAATCAACAATTGTCAGTTTATGATAGATGCTCATAGTTGTCAAAAAATAGCCTAATGGTAATGTGTACATTTCTGTATTCCAGTGCATAAAAAAGTTGTATAACATTGATGATGAAAACTGATGTTCCACAGTGTATGTTAATCAGAAAACATTGTGCAAACCATAATAATTCTAGTGCTGATATATAGATATTTCATCCATTTACACTTTTTAAAAATCTCCAATATTATTATTAGGTAATTTTGGACTACATACTTCAGTCTTAGTCACAAATCACTGCTTGTTAAGCTACATGGCCATGTTTTAGTTGTTTAGTGACTAAGTAGTTTACTTCAGCAAGATTCACTTAAATAAGTCCTATTTGCCTCATCAGTTAATATTTTCTACAGATCTGTGGTAAAATGCTGAAAGGTCGCAACAGTCTAAGGTGTCATCTGAACAGCCACCATAACATACAGCCACACTCCTGTCCAACCTGTGGCAAAAGCTTCACCAACCGCAGTGTTCTGGTGGAGCACCTCCGTATACACTCTGGAGAGACTCCTTACATGTGCAGCCTGTGTAATGCAGCCTTCAAAACACGCTCAGGCCTCCTGAGACATGGAAGTATGCACACCACTGCTCGGCCACATGAGTGTTCCATGTGCTCCAAGAAATTCAAAACCAAGTTGGTGCTACAGCAACACATGAAGCTTCATCTAACAGATGTATTTACCTGTTCAGAATGCGGAAAAACATTTGAGAGGCGCAAGTCTCTGGCAGTTCACAAAGCATTCCATCATCATAAGACTCAGAGGTTCACATGCCCTTACTGTTCCAAAGGGTACCACTTTCGAACCTTGTTGAACCAACACATGCAGCTCCACTCCAATGTTCAAAAGCACGTCTGCTCTGTATGTGGGAAAGCCTTTGTGTGGCGGAGTGGCTTGGCTGCTCACATGAAAACTCACTCAACTAACCGTCCAAAGTGTGATATCTGTGATATGCGTTTTGCTTCAGAGAAAAGACTCAAGTCACATTACCGGCAACATAGTAACCCTAAACCCCACCAGTGTAAAGTGTGCAGCAGATGTTTCTCCCATGCGTATCTCTTGGCTTCTCATTCATTAATACACCAAGAAAATAAGGAGTATGTATGTCAAAAATGTGATATTGTATTTACCAATGCAAAGAAGTTTAGAAAACATTTAGTGACTCATAAAAAAGAAGAACCAAGAATTTGCAGACTATCTGGTACTGTTGAAGCACCAAAACCAGTTTTATGATACATGTAAGTGTTTTTGCCTCAAAACATGTCATTACTGAAAATATACCAATGTATAATATTAACTTATTTTGGACATGCACAATACAAAATATAAAATGAATAATAGTCAATTTATATACTATGTATGTACTATATCAGGCTGCTGTCCTTGTAAAGGGAATAATCAGGGAAGGGGATCCACAAAGAGAAATTTTTAACATTGCATAGTTCAAATCATGCCCCTTGAATCTCATTAAGTCAAGTCTACCTCATGACTTGTCTCACGAGTCATGCAGAAATTCATGTATGCATTTGACCTAAAAACACATTATTTTTTCTTAGCACACAATGTTTGAAGAAACTACACCACTGGTGAATCACTAAAAGGAGAATTGATGATACTGAATATCTCAATTAGGTTTTGAGAAAAAATGTTGCTGTGTTAGTGTAAGTGATCTTGTGTTATGACTGTTACACACACCCACACACACACACACACATATATATATATATATATATATATATATATATATATATATATATATATATATATATATTGAAAACTGCATTTGTTTGGGTAGCAGTTTTATAAGTAATGTCTCAACTTGCCAAACTTCTGGATAGTTGATACCTATGTCACTCCAGCAGAAGACTTCTGGCCAATCTTTGAGTTAAATTTTTGTACTTCACAGAAATTAACAACTTTTATTCTGTGGGTCAGAAAAACTATTGCAAATTGGGGAATAAAGATAGAGCTTTAGTTCTTTCTGACAGCAGTGTTGAATGGTGTGTTCTGTAATACTGCCAGAGATGTCAGGATAGGTTTACTTCAATTTCACTGCTGACATGTGTGAAGTTGTCAACAATTACCTCTATGTAAGGTTGTATGTTGCTGCTGATGTCTTTGTGGGAGAATCAAGGAGTAGGTTTACAGGATGGGATATCACCTTTTATGAAATTATTTCCCAGCAAATGAAGCTGGAAATGGGTGTCTTCCCTCTTTCCTGTAAACTGACAGATTTCTTTGATGTGATAATTGTCTGCTTTAGGGCCAAGAATCACAACCTTTTCTCAAAGGTTTGTTGGTCTCATTCAGTGGCATAGGTGGGAGGCAAGACAATGAATATTTGAAGGAAAAGAAACATACAAATTCTGATTGCTAAATCTTGCTGAATGATTTTGATACCTGTATTATATCCCAAAGTCCAACAATAGATCATGAAGGGAATCGAATCAGATTGTTGTAGTCCTATGTATACTGAGTATAACCTACCTTTGCATATCCTACCACATTTTATACCATTAAAAATTAAGCATTTGCTACCAAAATATGCTCTATATACAATGTGCTTCCAAAATACTTAAAGGCAACTAGAGGTTAGAATAAAAATTTGTAAAATTTGAAGAAATTAATATATAATTAATGGACAGGAAGATGCACATAGGTGTAAAATGACATTAAGTAAAAATTACTTTAATCATTCCTCTGAAAGATATCACCCCAACCCCAAAATGAAGGCTCTCAATGTAACAATTTGCAAGTCCCAAATTTAAAGCAGTGATCCTAGATACCTATATGTCCAGATCAGAGAAAACAAAGACACCCAAGATAATTTTCAACCGGTAACACTTTGGTAGCAGGACAACTTCTAAGCAAATACTATGATACGGGCTGGTTCTCCTTGTTGCTATCATCTTCAGAGGCCTTTTTCTGTTGCTCTGGTCTCATGGCTGGGAAGAACAATACTTCTTTGATGTTATATGAGTTTGTAAGGAACATGCTTAGCCTGTCTATGCCCATTCCAAAGCCTCCAGTGGGAGGCAGACCGTACTCAAGAGCTGTACAGAAGTTTTCATCAATCATCTGGGCTTCATCATCACCTGCCATTTTATCTTGTGCTTGCTGCATGAATCTGGCCCTTTGGTCCAGTGGATCATTCAACTCTGTATATGCATTAACAATCTCTTTCTTAGCTACAAAGAGTTCAAACCTCTCAGTAAGTCCTTTAATGGAACGATGATACTTGGCAAGGGGGCTCATGACTTGTGGATGGTCCATAATAAATGTTGGGCTGATGCACTGTTCCTCCAGAAAATCACCAACCAACTTATCTAGAAGCCGAGCAGAGGTACGGGGAGGAGGACACTCCACCTCGTGTTTCTCACACAGATCACTGAGGAATTTGCGGGCTTCTTCTGTAGTGAGCTGGTCAGGTTCGGGCAGTTTTGTACCGAGAATCTTTTCTAGCTCCGGGAACATGTGCATTCTCTTATAGGGAGGCTTAAAGTCAATTTCCCACTCCTCACCTTCTGGTCCCTGAGGTTGGAGTTTCACCTTGTACGTCCCAAAAATGTGATACACCATGCCAGACAGCAGCTTTTCGGTGATTTCCATGAGGTCATTGTAATCTGCATAGGCCATATAAAACTCCAAAGTTGTAAATTCTGGATTGTGGGTCAGGTCAATGCCTTCATTTCTGAACTGCTTCCCTATTTCATATACCCTGTCAATGCCACCCACAATGAGCATCTTGAGATAAAGCTCAGGGGCCACTCTTAGGTACAAGTCTTGATTCAGCTCATTGTGGTGAGTAATGAAGGGCTTGGCAGTGGCTCCCCCAGCAATTAAACTCATCATAGGAGTCTCAACCTCCAAGAAACCCATGTCATCAAAGAACTTACGTAGGTACGACACAATATTGGCACGCACTATAAACTTCTTACGAACATCAGAGTTGATGATAAGGTCAAGATATCGCTGGCGGTACCTGGTCTCCTGATCTTTTACACCAAAGTGGAGGTGGGGAAGCATGTGAAGGCAGGGAGCCAATATCTGCAACTTGGTTGGTCGAATAGACAGCTCCCCAGTCTTGGTTCTCAGAGCAACACCTTTCACACCTAAAATATCCCCTCGCCGTATTTTGTCACAGTCCTCATAGAAAGCAGCCTCACTCTCATAGAATTTCAAGTTAGCCATTACCTGTAGAAAAAAAAAGGGGGAAGAATTAAAGGTAAATAGTAGATGGAAATCATCTATAAAGTATATATTAATATGGTAAAGTTCATAGTATATCAAGAATTAAAATTTTAATGAAATGAACTGAACATATGAGAGTGGACATCACAGGTAAGAAAGCATAAGGGAAAACAATAAGTTGCTGTAGACAATGAATACATGAAAAGAAGGGTTAGCAGGGAGAACTATCTGCCAAGCATAAGGCATACAAACTGAACCAAGACCTTCTGAAGGGAGTTTAAGGAACCGACAACTAGGCTTCAGGTGTGACTGCAATGAGAGTTAAAGTAACTGAGCACATGCAAATACCACTGATGGAGGTTGCATTGGCAGTAAGCAAATTTATATATATTATATGAGCTGGCAAGCTGTCATGTAAAGAGAGCTGACAATTAACATATCTTGTGCACATTCACTCAATTAGTACATGTAATATCACAGATATGCTTCTTTATTATTTAACATGGCTCACTTCAAAATGAGTAACTCTGGCAAAGACAATTAAACATAAGTGACCAAAGAGCTCCAGTAAAGCTTCATAAAACAAACACTAAGTAAAATGCTACAAGTTAGCCGTAAAGTCATTCTTTAATGTTAATATCCCATCTTACACTTGATTGTCATTCAGTGACTATGGAGGTCTCCTGAGCAGTAAATGTATATGGATTTTTCACAATGCCCAAAAAGCAAAGGAACTATTCAGGAAAATCTACCACCTTATGCTTCACTTACATAGCGTTTTATGAAAAATCTCTACACGCTGATTTTGTTCTCTTCATTTTGGTTTGTCTCCACGCAACCAATGGCTGTACTGGGAATCATGTGCTCAGCTAGATCCAAGTGCCCCTAATCAACACCACCACCATTTTGTGTTCAATATTTCTTACAATATGTAATAACATATTTTAGTATGGATTCCACAGTCAATGCAAAGGGCAGTCATGTTCAAGATGTCATTAACCTAGCATATAAAAAAAACTTTTGTACACACTTTCCTTTTTTAAAGTTTTCGCAAACCTATTTAATTTTTGCCTTTTAAACAATGATTTTTACATACTATCCTTTCCTTGAGTAATCAACACATTGGACATCTTAAAATACACAAATGAAGACAATAAAACACTACCACTTTATTACCTGTAACTTAACATTTTCTCCTCTAAGATCGTAGAACCGTAACTTCTGGCTGCTCTCTCGAATGGCATGAACTCTTCCAGACACAGTCACTTCTTCCTGGCCCTCCTTCTCCTGTGTCAAGGTCTGGTATGTCTCCAGAAACTCAGCTAATGAGGTGCTCACGTGGAATTTGTGAGGATAAACAGTATGGCCTGCATCTTTCTGCTGCTGCACATACTGAGTTCTTAATTTCAGGTATTCATTGGGGCTGACATCCTCTTCATTCACCTGCAAACCACCAAGGAAGAGGTAATTCATGATGCATGAACTATGATCTTATACTGATTGAACTGGAAACCTTTAACATACGAGCATAACATAACATAACATAAGAAAAATAGCCATCCTGTAGAGAAATACATTTACACTACCCCTGTAGAGAACTATGCACAAAATTACACTATCTCTGTAGAAAAGTACACAAAATTGTTAAAACCTAAATATCAATGGTAAGTTTTTGCCTCAAATAAAAATTAACGTAGAAAACATTTCCTTATAATGATGACCAATGGCATTATGATTTCAATCCCTATGCAATGCCAAAAAGGCAAGATTACAAATCCTTGGGGTTATGTCCTGTACCTATAGTATTTACAGTTGGCTAAAGTGTGAAATAAACCAAATTAATTTGGTTTCTACCCAACTCGGGATTAAATCACAAAACTTCCCAGTTATGAGGTGAGCATTAACCACTATTCCCTGTACCTAAAGAGATATCTTGGTAATTCAACCTGGTACTAAAACAACCTTCATGTGGTAATGCTGCCAACACCTGCAAGAATAGTTTCTTGAAAGTATGTGCTTGCTTCAAGCTTAAGAACAGGTTTGACTTCATTATTCCTACATACCTACATAGATACAAGGTGAAACTGGAAAAGTATCAAATTCCACTAATTTATAGTACACAATGGTGTAAGATATTTTAAAGAACAAGATACAACTTCACAAATTATTTCACTATCTTAATATGCATGCAGTCTTGCATTACTGTATCAGCCTCTAAAGAGAGGTCACTCTTACTTTCTACATAATGTATATTCACAGTACTTGCATAAAATATTAAATTTTATACAAAATCTTGCCCACTCTGCACAGAGCTGATTGAAATAAGAAATTATTCAGTAATAAAAATCTACACCCTGTTGAGCATGAACCTACATTTGAATCAACAATTAGGATTTACCAAAACTTTTTATGACAAAAAATTCAAGAGTGTATCCCACATCTTATACCAGGAACAGTCCTGTGAGTCACTGGTGTCCAGGCCTCACCTTTGGCTTGGCTGCTGCTGCTGCTGGGGTGGGCTTGGCTCCTCGAGCTGCCTCCTTTTCAGCCTTCTCTTGTGCCTTCTTCTCTGCTTTTTGCCTCCTTTTCAGTTCACTATAGACACAGTCATCAATTAATACCTCTGACACTAATGAAAACTGGGAAAAATCATAAAAAAAGAGAACATTCAACCATCAAGAGATGCCTCATTATAGGTAACTTTTAAGGCAGGTGGGTGAAACATGTGCAGCAAAATCTACAAATAGTATATACAAGATAGCATTGAAACATTTATTTCATTTGAGCCTGAATGGTCCACACATATAAATATATGCTGCTTAACTTATCCTCTAAGTACAAAGAGCATGACAAAATAAAGAAATGAATGCATCAAATACAGTCATGCAAGCTTCTCACAGGGAGGTATCATCAATGTTACAATAAAACAGCAAAGCCTGTGATGACTCCCAACATCATCCTATGAGGGATGCTTTGCATTTTAAAGCTTTTATTTGATTGGATTTATTATACACTGAATGTTGTATACAAATCATAGATCTGTATACAAATTATCTCATAGCATTTCCTAATACCAGAAACTTTCTTTTAACTCAGTATGGAACATACAGATTTTGCTGCCTTTTTCATGTTTCCCTCACCTGCTCCTGGAGTATGTGAAAGAGAATGGCCTGGCAGTGTTGAGGCAGAGCCGTCCATCCCCCGCTAACACTCGGCCACACCCCGAGGCAGCCGCCCTCCACACACCTTGGAGAAGCCGCACACTCATGCCCTCACAACCCTGCCTTCACCTAGAACATACACTGCTCACTTGACTTGTGTATTACATACTCCATGGCCAGATGCACCACTTAAATAAAGCAGCATCAAGCCATCAATTTCCAAGTATAGTTCAATTAAACATCTTTTGACCTCAAAATTTCATAAACTTTAACTAATAGTAATCTAACCTTGTGTTGTCTGTACTCATAATAGCTATATATGACATGGAATTTACTTATCTTTTTGAGAGAAGTGATGAAATTACTAGTGCCGGTCTACCTAGGATCAGATAAGTGTGGCTCTATACTGGGTACATGAATTACATATATGAGTGGAACCCCGTGTAGCCCTCCTCACTCTCTGGGTTGCGGGTTGGGAGGCCCACCATGTAAGGAATGAAGGGAACATCTGTCAAGTGAACGCCGACAACTTGGCCAAACACTTCTGCACCACCGAATCCCTACACTTGTCCCTCAGTTATCACCACGGCTTCACTAATACCCAGATCCAGGTGTGGACGTGGGCCTGCCAAGGCGGGGGACCAGCATAGGGTGCATGGAGCGTCACACCTGGCCACACATCACACCACAATGACCACATTCCCGCGTGCGCCTCCACATGACACCTGTCCTCTGATTACGTGCCCAACACAACCTTAATGTATACCCCAGTGACTTTATGCTGCTTGAGATTATCACTGACGAGAGTATTAAAGGTACTGGATGGTTATGCATGTAATAAATACTTACTTTTTGGACAGCTTTTCCCCGGCCACGTCCGCCATGCTTGCCGCCTTCTGTGTGTGTGTGTGTGTGCTGTCACCTAACTTTTCATACGGAACACAAGCTGCCTTATGTAACTCAAACTACCTGTAGGTACTGAGAAATGTAGTATGAAATTACTTAATGCAACTATACTTTCATATACTAGAGCTTTCCATGGTATTCAATTAGTATTTCATAAGATATATACACTGATGCAATATTTCATACAGTTTCACATTCCAACGCAGGAAAACTTTGCACTCCCCATGCAGTGAGAGAGACATCTATAAAAATTCTTTTAAAGTCTCATCAAATCTGTAAATGACCAGAGATTTTTTTTCGGGTCACTTTCTTTCATAGGTACTGGCGCGGGTCGGTGCCCGGGTTGCCATGGTGACGGGGACGCCACCTCCTGAGGTGGGTCACTAAAGTTCTATTATTACCCATCACTGCTTAGGTCTAAGTATTAACTTAGGTTCTAAGGTGAATGCATATGATATCCTGCATGAAATGAACCTTGTATGAAGATAAACACTATTCTGCTCTAGGAAAACGGCATGCTCCCAGACAGCCTGCCAGTGCGAGTGGATGGTATAACTATATATTGTTACACATTTTATTCTTCCTTCACCGCCCAGAAGGGTGTGGTGTCTTCTGGTGGGTGGCAGACATGAGCACAAGTGAGCTGGATGTGCAGGCACTGGCCGCCCTCCTCTATCCTCGCGGTGAAGAGGAAGATGATTATGAGGAGCAAAGTCCTACAAAAAGTAAATCTAAATATGTATAAAAGTGAATGAAGTCTGCAGTAATCATTTAACATGACATACGATGTTCATATGATGATACAATTTATATATAATACACTTCCATACATTTTCAATCACTCCCCACCAGGTGTTACTCCTGCTGACCTGGGGACCAATTCCTTCAAAGTGAAGCAAGACCAACACTTCAGACAGCCTGCCACTGACACACCTGGACTCTCATCCATGACACATGAGGGTAAGCTTACATCCCCATACACCTACACTGCATATTATATTTGGTAATGCTGATAACAATTATTAATTGATATATTTGTTCTTACTTTTAGATGCATGGAAGGAAGAACTGGATGATAGTATTATCAGTGATCCTCGCCCTCAACCGCAGTATGAAGTGACCTTCAGGGAGCGAGTTACTCCCAGTCAAGTGTGTCTTCCGGTATGTAAACTGTCAGAGCTAAGAGAACTATTTATCATCTCATCACAATTTGTTATCTGTTTTGGGTAAGTTTCTGACTAATATCCTTTGTGTCCTTCTCAAGTTAGAACAATACCTTTCAATACTATTTCAGATCAGCATGGGGAAAACAGGTGAAGAAGATATAGTGGTTCGAGTTGAGTTGCCTGGGGAGCTTCTGACTGAGGTCACTCTGGAAGTTACATCCACCACTCTGAACTTGGCTTCTCCCACCTACTACCTCCATCTACCACTTCCTCGTCCAGTCAACCAACGCAAAGGAGTGGCAACCTGGGACCCAACTGCACACACTCTTGTTGTCACCCTGCCAACAGTACATGCCACAGCACTCCTTCAACCATCCACAAAATAATTACCATCCATCTCAAATAAAGAGGAGTTCTGTCCATCCTCATGAAGTCAACTGTCAAACTGATGTTGTAGCATCTAAATGCCAAGTACGTACATAATATTTATATACAGTACATGTAGAGTAAGCAGGTTCATACAACAAATATGCTGCTGCTCTGCATAAAAAGAATACAACCAATATATATTATTATGTTACAAATATGCAATAATAGTACATTCAAAATATTGACAATAATAATAATAATAATAATAATAATAATACATGGTCTTGAAGTAGTTTTTACTTTATTTCAACAGAAAAGCAAAAAATCATGAAATAATGTATTTTACAATTACTTGTATCACTATTACAAAGTTCTGAAAGACTCCTTGAGTAAGATATTGTCATTGTTATTTTATACTGTGTTGAGCATTTGTCAAACTGTCAACCATATCTGTCATTATGCCACACTGATATGCATCATAAGGATCATCTTGACAGATATTTGAACTTTGATTTATTTGTGTATGGGTAGTACCTTGTCTTAGAAAGCTTCCCTAGATACAGAGTGGAGGGCTTAGGTAGGTACTAATATATGTATTCCTGAAGTCATATACAGCAGTAGCTAGAAAGAATTAGGAAGAGTGGTTTTCTTATAGGATCATGTTTAAATTTCATTGGTGTTGTGTAATTCAAGTTCAAGCTTGATCCTGAAAATGTTTATATCACTGAACTGAAATATGACATCCTGTTCACAAACATGGTAAAATGAAAAAAAAAAAAAAAAGTCTCACCACCATTACTTGAGTAACTGGAATACTGTTCTATAAAATCAATTATACTTTGACTATATACAGTTTCATCCAGATAATATACTAATACTGAGGCCAGTCAACAATCTGGGTGTTCAGAAATTCCCATTCTTCATTTCACCATGAAGAAGGTAAGATATCTACAACTCTACATTCTGGGATATTGTTGTATAATACAGCTAGGAGACTGAAGCTACAATACTTTTTTTGTAATTTATGGCAGTTTTCTTTCTAAGCAGAAAAAAGTCAGTCTTCTAGGGATTTATCTGGCACCAGGCACACCACCTGCCATCTGAGAGTTATACAACACCCAAATTTCAATGAGCACTGCAAGAGAAAGTTAGGCATTCATAAATACATGCAGAAGACTGCTATGATATGGACTGTCCACAGTTACTAAATTCTAACTACATTCAGTTAACTCATTATGAGCCACCCATTTGATAGTTGTGTTGTGTGAATATGGCACATATATAAAGAATGCACATTTCAGACATATAAACAGATGGAGGAAAATTCCCATTGTATGTTTACTTTTAACACTTACATAAATTACCAAACTGGAAATAAAAGCCAAGATGAAGAAAGCATTGTTCTGTCTATTTGACATCCAACAGAAGACAATTAACAATCACCAAGAAAGGCTGTTTAACAGACTCAGAAGAATGAAGTGTCTGTATTCATATTGGAAAACTTATGTACTTTAATATCAAATAAAGCATTATGGTATAAATATGTAAACAAGCATAAATTGAATTTATGCTTGTTTACTGCACTGTTAAGCACTCAGTTTATTCAGTTCTAATGTCACAACAGAACACTAATGACCATCATAATTTATACAGCGCACTGCTGCTAACACAAGACATGCACAGGTGGTGCTGCATTGCAATTTTCTGGCAGAAACTGCATATCTGTATTTGTCCATGCTATATCAAATTGTTGGAAAATCAAGTTCACTGCATAACATTGAGATTGCATACACTGAACCTGCTCATATCAAAGATGTGCCTGCATGCATTAATTTTGTATGTGTAAAGCTTCAACAAATGATACAAATTTCTCTAATTGCAACTACAGTACTACTATGTATTACTTATTCATGGTAGATTGTCGCTGCTAAAGCATCAACTTGTAAAAAAGATAATGATGATTAAGCTGTTCAGGATCATTGAACTTTTTCATGTAACCAAGTGATTATTCAAAAAGAATATCCTGTTCATTTAAATGAAAGAAAGGCAGTTCAATAAGCATGACCATATGCAAATCCAAAGCAGTCCTGCCTCCATAAAAAATATAAAAGGAATGCCAGAAAATCAGAAAACAGCTTCAAGGTTGTTCTTTTAACAATTTCAGATTTTTTTGAAATATTGCATAGAACATTGCAATGGTCAATTGAGCAATGCAAATATAATCCTGTCCTTTACAACACAAACAAGATAGACATACATAAATTATGGTTAATTACTCAACTTACCCCACCCCACAAAATGCATGATTTTTCCTTCTTTTGCAGAATCAGTGTTTCAGTCCATAATTAAAAAAGTTACCAAGTAACTGTTATACAGGGTAGCTGAAAATCCCTCTTAACTACATCAATCTAGACAGGAGCTGGGATCCATTTCAGCTTTCAACCTTGTAGTATTTCCAGAAATGAAAGGCTCTTCATCCAGTATCATGTAAATAAATATAGTTTTTTCCAACATCATAATAGGTTTGGACCATTGGGTGAAGAACCCCTTTGGTAGTGCACATCCTCATTGTTGGCTTGATACTAGTCTTATCAGTGGATGTTCTGTATGTGTGCTTAGTACATAATTATATACATGGTCGTTGTTTATTGTTTGTACATTGTAAGATTCTTCTTGTTAAATATTATTGATTGTTGCTTGATATGTATGTGCGATGATTACTGTTCTTGTTGTGCAATGTCTATATATTTATTAAATCTATTGTTAGACATGATAAAACTTACTTTGTCTTTCCCCAGTGTTGCTCAACATGTCCCCAAGAAAAGCTAACAGGTCAAATTTCATTTCCCTTCATTTCATTAATTAAAATAGTTTATGGTAGAGATGAAACTGAAACAGTAATATCAGTAGAAAATATCTCAATAATTTAATGAATCTTAAAATACATCAATCCACTGTTAATGTGAAGACATGTTTGAAAATGAGAAACAAATGCAAGTAACAATAAAATTCCAGAAACATCTAAAATAAAAGTTTGCCATGACCATCACCAGTAATGGCACCAATGAAAGCATAAGGAGACTGTGGCTTCCATAACTTTCACGTGCACAACTGCATTTCACCACTGGATAAATCATTTAGCAATGTATTAATACCCCCCACTAGCAACACGTGATACTTGCATGGCGCACCAAAATTAAACCTCAACCACTCTATTTTTAACTAGCAGAAATCATTGAAACAAACACCATATAAAAGGCTATTGAGCTTAAACAATAACAAAACTTCAGTCTTTTTTGGACAGTGTTAAGCCTTCGACAATGAAGGAAATTATCTACAAAAAGGTACAACTAATTTATCATAAGGAATAGAACCCTCAGTAGCTTTCATTATACCCCAGGCTTATTAATTTACTTGATAGGTCAAGAGGAAATACTGAATGAGATACAGATGCTCTTGGTGATGCTAATCATTGGTTTCACTTCACCAAATAATGAGAAAATTTATCATGTCGTATTCCCTTGAAGCTACATTTGCTAACAATCATTTCCTTGTCTCACATGGTGAAACAAATTCAGGGCACATGAGAAACTTCAGTGTGATGTGGCATCCATGAAAACAGGAAATGATATAACAAAAAAAAAAAAAATAAAAGAAAAAAAAAATAAAATAAAATAAAAATAAAAAGAGTAACACACAAGTTAACAATATTCCTCCTTTCTTCATGGATGTTTTGTGAATGATTAATACTGGCTAGACAAGCTTCATTATTACTAATGGTAAAGTAACTGATGGTAAATTGTCATAGGCACACATCTCATGAAGTTGTTCAGGAATATGAATGTACAAGTTCATCAGATCTTGAAAGCTGATGGAATAATAATGAAAGATACACACAATAACTGAGCACAGCCACCATTTCCAAAAAAACTACTAAGTTTAAATCCACACAGCTTTCACCACACAACAAAATCCAATTTTGCCAACTGGAAAACTTATTCAGAACAAGTCAAAAGTCATTAAAATGCTTTTCAACTTTAAAAATAAAAAGATTGAGTGAAATTGATTCTCCTGAAATTCCCCTTGTGAACATTTATTTACAAATTATCTTTCAAAAAATATCCAACATTATTTATGCACTACAGTAACAGAGGAGTCGTGCCACACCACAACAACTTCACGGATTCAGATCTTACACATTCTTTATGCAGAGAAACAAAAATGCACCAACTCCTCTGGTAATAAAAAAATAAATGCCTAAAAATCATTTTACCTTAAAACTTTGAAATGGACTCTACAAAATGATCAGGCATCTAAAAATATTCTGGAAGAAATCTTTGTGCTCCTGAGATGGACTCACAGGGCTTGGAACACAGGTGTACCTCAGTAGAACTTCTTGGCTTGAGCTTCTTTACTATCTCTGAAAAAAGAATATAATGTTAGCAACCATAACAAAATATTAGTTGAAGAACATAATGTTAGCAACCATAACAAAATATTAGTTGATGGATTGATTATATCTTATCCTGCATTAATTTCTAAGTTCTTGGGGAATTCATGTTGCCAGGGTAAGTGCACTGGTATGCGCTGGTCGACAGGAGGGAGGTTCAACTACTGTGTTGCTGTAATACATTATTTGAAAATGTAATATGCATTATAAAAAAGCATTACTGAAATTTAAGACTCACCTATACATGATGTAGCCAATAAGAAGCACCACCTGCAGGACCATGAAGACCATAAACACAGTTGTTGACACACAGCTGATGGATGGACATGCCCCTCCTCCTCCTTGTGCTAGTCTCTGGTTGGCATTTCCCAAGTCTCTCTGCATCACAGAAAACATTGGTTAAAATAATATGGTGTTAAAGCTCCTTTTGCATATTACTTAAACTCAAGTTTGATTACTCAGCTTTACTACTGCATTATATTACTTCTGTTCATTGTCCATGCAGGACCATACAAATGTAGAGAACAGGACTGCTGGCCTTTCATATATTTAAGGATAAATGAGTTTCCCATTCCCAGTACCTCACATGCAGTGGAATTCTGAATCACACCTCCATCCTTATTCATTCACCTCTTCATATTATATGAAAATAATTCTTATTAATTATGCAGATACATGAATTACTTGAATGGCAAGCATGCTTCACCTTCACAATGTTCAGGCCTTCTTTCATCTCATTGAGCGTGACATGCAAGTCGTATCCAACAGGCTGCACTGTTCCCTGGGGCTTCTGGTTATTGCCCAGCAGTTGATTGCTCTTCTGGTGGATCTCTGTGACAAAGCTCCTGAGAAATGTTAAATGGTATATTAATAAAGATACTCAAGACCAATGCCATCAGATGTATCAAACTATTATGTCCCATGAAACTGAGGCATCCAGAGGAATTCAGAAAAGTTAATTCCAGGTAAGGAGTATCCCCACATACACACCTAACAAGATACAATCTGTGTTACCTCCACATTTTCTTTACCATTGCTTGAGTAAAAACTAGAACTTGAAATTTATACCTCGCATGCAAAATTGAAATGTTATAGTTCTAAAAATTGAGTGAAAGATGATTAACTTACATGAGGGAATATTATTGAGTTTGCTTATACCAAAGAAAACATCTGACTTAGAAAAGTAACAACCAACAATACAAACTGTTATCTTAAATTGGGCTTGGGAAGATCTACGATTAAAGTCATTGCTTCTTTCAAAGATGGATTTCAAGCCTTCAAGAAATAGCAGAAAAATATATACCTTGGTGATAAAAATACCAGCCTTCAAGATATATTAGGAAAACATATGAACTTGTGATAAAAATACCAAAGTACAAAGATGTTTCCAAAAATTAGAATTTATAACTTGATCAAACAATCCTCTCCATTCCCAATCAAAACCTAGTCTATGCCTGGCATTACTAAACCTTTAAGGATCTTACTTGATGTCTCTGGCAGTTTGGACAATGTCTCGCTGATTGTTGAGGATGGAGTCCACTTCATGGCGGCGGATGGTGTCTCCTGGTAGTGCTGGAGGAGGAGGGGGTGGCACCTGTCCTCCTGCAGGTGCTACTTGTCCACCTGTAAAAAAAAAAATAAATAAAATAAATAAATAAATAAATAAAAATAGTTAATTAGTAATTTTTCTAATGTGTCGAAGATAAATTGAATAGACAATATTTCTAAAAATTCCCTTTACTCTTATAAAGGTAGCCTACCAATTTTTAAGTCTCTAATCTTACAATACTCAACAAAGTCAACATAAATGCTAATTAACTGGGATTTTTCAAGTGCTTCCAGAGTCCCAGTGACCAGAAACAAAATGCCTGCTCCTACAACTCTGACTACATAACCAAGTTCAGCTCACCACCCATTCCTGTGTGAACAGCTGACACCAAGCCAAGGGTTCGTTCTTGTCGACCGATTATTTCATCCATTTTCATATGGAGCTGTCTTATAACTTCATGTATCTGAAAAATGACAGGCATTCCTTATATCAAAATAAAGTAATATATAAATAAATCAATGACCATTTGCAAGTAACATGAGAAAGAGTATCTAGCTATATCACCCTGCTAATATGAAGGTACTTTCATTGTATAATGCTTATATGCAAATAAAAGTATGTATGCCCATGTAATTCCCTAAACTGAGGCAACTAAAACATTGCTACACACCTGACTCTGTCCCAAATATATCTGTCGCAATTCCCTTTGTTCCCAGGACTCATATTCTTCATCCTTCTTCTCATGGTCAGGATTCTGAGCTATATACCTGGAGAGAGGAAAAAAATAAATTATGTATGGAAAAAAAATCTGCCTTTTGTACTAGGAATGGGAAATAATTAATTATATTGAAAATACACAATATGTAGCTACAGGACATCCATCAGACTCAGAGTGTTAGTGAGGCACAATAATTAGATATTTGATATTTCAGAACATGTGGGATCTGCCAATGGTATTCTAAGACATCTATTCTCTTGAAATGGTTTTAATACTCAGTCCCACCAAAAATCTTTATTGCTTCTCAAAAACTTAATCACTAAAAAGAATGGTTACTTTTTAGGTAATTTATGACTATATTATATGGCTACCAATCTAGCAATAAATACAGACATTGGGTACAATTCCACTAGCCACAACTAAGTTTCTGAGAGAGAGAGAGAGAGAGAGAGAGAGAGAGAGAGAGAGAGAGAGAGAGAGAGAGAGAGAGAGAGAGAGAGAGAGAGAGAGAGAGAGAGAGAGAGAGAGAGAGAGAGAGAGAGAGAGAGAGAGAGAGAGAGAGAGAGAGAGAGAGAGAGAGAGAGAGAGAGAGAGAGAGAGAGAGAGAGAGAGAGAGAGAGAGAGAGAGAGAGAGAGAGGCAGGCAGGCTGTGTGACAAGAACCTGACTAAACCTCAAGGCCCAATGTTAGTTTGGATGGTGTTGTTTGCCTTGATCTGGTGCAATGCATGATGTGGTCACTGTTGGCACCACTTATGACCCCTGGTAATTTGTGTTTAATCACTTATAATGACTGGATGGCTTCCAAGTTTTCACATATGTCTGTTCTCAGCTGGCCTTGCTGTGTCACAATCACTACTCTGTCTCTCTTTAAGTGGTCAAATACTGTACACAGTTTTCAATCACAACTCTAACTTTGGAAGGTATACTGAAATACAGGTTATCAATAACAGGTAAATTACAATATGATCCCTGACAAAAGATAAAGCACACAAACAATGACTCAAGCAGAGAAAATTCAAGTCAGTGACTATCCTCATCTTATAAAGCTTCACAAGACCTCATTTTGTGTGGGAAAACAACAGGTGTGCTCCTTCAAATAAGCCACCTATATGTGTTGTACCTAAACATGTGGCAAGGCTGTGTGAACCTTCCCACCTGCTCCCCATTCTACTGGCCCCAAGGACTCACTCGTCACGGGCCTTTTTGGTCTTCTCCTGGTACTCCTGGAACTCCTGCCGGAATTTCTCTTCCTCCTCCTGGTTGACTTGCAGGAGTGCCATTTCCTCAGGGGAGCGTAGTGAAGACACCAAGAACTTGAGAACCTAACAAGTCACAAGAAAACAGATTACAGTCTGCATCATTAAGAGAGAAAATATCTATTTATTTATATATGATGCCACTTATTGTTTTCATTTAATACAAATACTTCCTATTTATTCACATTTTCTTCAGCCACTTCAGCATTCACATCACCAATCAAAAGTAAATTTCCTCCCTCTACCAAATTTCTTGACACATTCACTCATACACATACATGCAAACAACACAAGTATCAGCTGGACAAGACTCACATCGTGGTCATCAGCCAAGCCTCCAGTGGCTGCAGACACTCCAAAGTGGCCAGAGGGCGGGAGGTGGACATTCTCGGCACGCATGCAGATCTCATAGTCCTTCTCATTATTGGTCATACCACTGTGAATCATGAGCTGCAAGGCAATAACATTATTCAGAAATATTATGTAATTATCAATGCCAATGCCATAAGCATATTCAAATGTTCATATATATTAAAACATACAATGTTTTGATACTTTAGAGTGAATATGTAGAAATAAAATGAGCAATGAAAATCTGAGAAAAAAGCCTACATGCAAAGGACAGAAAATATTATTGTATTAGAAAAATGAAAACAATTTTCAATAAGCATATCTATCATACATCACAGTTGAATGCAAGATAACAATATGAAGCTGTCAGTACTGCAATACAATTCACAACCACAACAGAGTGAGGCCAATAATCAATGTCAGTAAGAGGTTCATATATTATCAAAGTCTCACTAAACATTGTTTTAACACCTCTACCTTACATGACAATTTATTTACTTTGCCTGAGGAAAAATTACCTGAAATTTAGAAGTATTGTAAATAACATATTATTCTTCCTTCTACACACATGAAACAACACTTTAGAAAGAAAAAAGTGAGCACTAAACAAGACATTCTTCAGAAAGATGCTATCACCCATCTGCCCTACTTTTTTTTGAGTCACCTTGAACACCATGAAGATAATACCAGAATAGGAATGAAGAAAACCATTATATCACAGATAATAAGGAAGAACATGAGAGAAAAAATGCCCTTGGAATCTCATCCAGAAACTGATAGCTTGACTGTAAAGATAATTGTATCACAACAAAATGGTGACAGTTTGTCTGTAATAATAATCTTCTGTACTGTTTAATAATCCCTACAGTAAAACTTTGATAGGTTTTCAGGTATCAAAACAGAATATAAATGGGAAGGAATATGGGGGAGGTAAATACATTTACAAGAATGGTAGCAAGTAAGTATTCACACAAATTATTGGAGAGGACGGTTTAGTCTGACAAATAGGTGGGTCCACTCAACATGACCCCCTACCCCTGGAGAAGTCTTCCGCACGTTTTTCTTCTTTTTTCCTCCCCTTTTCCTTTGCCTCTTCCTTCGCCTCTTCTCAACTTTGGTAGTAGTGTTTAAATACGAAATGGGAGGAGCAGAAGTGGTTACAATGGGCTCATCACTGCTGCCAGCCCCAAACCATCCCCAACCTTCAGACAGCTCCTCCTCAGCTATATCATGAATGGCCTCTACTAATGTATATCCAGCATCTATAGCTTCTGTGGTAAAGCTTTTCTCACTTGGTGCATCACTCTCAAGAAGGTCGTGGCCTTCATCATGGTGACTGGACACCACTGCAGTGGGTTCTTCCTGAATGGCAGGCTGTGCAGTGACCTCACCATGATCATTTGGGGACTTTGTGCTTTGTGGGCCTTCCTGAAGGTCTTCTTCTTGCATTTTAATGTAATCATACTCAATGTTCTGAGTCTTGAGCTGTGGCAGCCATCAAAAATTATATACAAGTGTCCTCTCTCATACCTTCCAAATGTTAGCACTTTAATATCTAACTTATCAATAAATATTTTTGAAAAAGCGAAGATTTTCTTATTATTGAAATAGAAATTCAAGAGGAATTAAAATTCACCTTTTTATTGTTAGTACCAGCTTCCTCTATGCTAATGAAGATATAATGAAAATGCAGTCACTACTAAAAACTGAAAATTAGTTCATAAAAATACTATGGACTAAAAGAAGTTTGAAATGTAAGAAAGTTGGTGGTCTACTTAAGCAAAGGATACCACAACAACTGAGAAACTCTCATGATCCCATAATCTATTCTGTGCTGTACATATAGTAAAGCGTCAGCATAATACAATTACAATTCATAAGATCATGAATATCCATATTCCCATCAAAGGAAAAGAAATAGTAAAATTTAACCTAGGTTACAATAAATTTACAGAATCTAAAACTTGAAAAACATTAGCATTACTTAAGTACTCACCGTAAAGACGTTGTGGTAATACTCTACTTTCGCCCTGACTGGGAAAGGTTTGTTTCTGAAGTCTCGCAGACACCCTCCTAATTGCTGGCTGAGGCCGTCACTGAGAGAGAAAAGGATGGAGACTCAAAACAAGCTCCAGTTCACAGTTAAAGTAAATTCTGAGAAATACCATCACACAATACATGATTTCTATCTCTTTGAGTGAAAGAATCCCTGTTTCTGACAAGGAATTTAAAAATACAATCACAAAGAGGTGGTATGATATCTTTATACACAATATGAGCACACTAATAACTAATATAGAAGACAATACTTCACTCACTGTTCATGGTCATAAACTTTTGTACCATCGTTGACCATGGCCATCACATAAGGGTTGTTCCTCTTGTTGTCATTGTCAAAGGAATCAAAGAAAACTCCAAGGCCATTCCACTTATCTGTGCTGCCAAATACAGGACCCTCGCCACCTGGCTTGTCAGTAAACCACAATGCCTGGTGGAATGTGGAAAAAACATTATTCATATAGCAAACAGCTTCACAAAGTTGCCAGCAGCTAACACAATAAAACCTTTATATTAACACACTTCCTTTATCATGTGGGTAAATCTTGAAAGTCTTACCAAACCATCAGCACCAATTCTGCCTCTGCCTGTCACTCGGAAGACAAACTCCACCTCCCACCACTCGAAATTCGTTGGGTTTTTCGTCCATATCTGCCCCTTCTGACTGCGTAAAGATGGTGTGATTCGAACACTTTCCTCACTAGCAATGGCATCTGTAAGGGAGAAATTTTATCTGAAGGCCTACAATGTATGGCATCTCATGCAACAGAACCATGCACTTGTCTCTATTTTATTATACAATTAAAGGAAAGCTGATGTTTCATCCTTCTCTTAAATACTGGAACTCTTACAATTCTAATTATAATTCTATAATTCTAATGGATTCTCTAGAGACTCCTTCAGCTCACCAGATGTAGTAGCTATCCCCCCATCCCCATGGCAGTCATCCTCATGTACCTACAAGGGCTTCATTCCTCCTAAGTTGCCATCCTACTTTTACTTACCAGAGAAACCCCCTTCAAACCATACACATGGCACAACAATATCAGCTCTAGCTGCTGAAAGCATGATCTAAATCTGCAGTACAGCAACATATTTATACAGTCAGCCAGTTTAACATGAGTGTCAGCTTAAAGAGTCACACCCTATTTTATTTTCACCAGCTAAATAAACATTGTCAACAAAGGCTGCAGCATGGTCAATTTCTTGAGCAGTCTGGGGGGATAGGTTTTAGTCCTCAACTAACATGTCTGTCCAGAAACGCTAACCAAACGCTGGAGGAACCAATCAGGTGAGTCAAGCAGGTAATCCAATCAGGTATGGCAAAAAATGCCCACTGACCTACTTAAGTCTTGCCTCACTGTACAAAACCCAGTCACACATTACAGTCTTCACTATCACATAACTTTATTTGTGGCTTAACCATAACACTGAACATCAATTCTTATGAGTGTCTTGGCTTTTTAAGATAACACACTAATTTCATTACATCTTTAACCCATTCAGTTTACAGTCATTCATATTAACAAGGCTTAAATCCCTCTAAATCTTTATTCCTTATAAACCCAACCAGGGGCAATGGATCGCAAACCTCAGCCGTCACCTGTGACGGGCACACCTGTTCAAAGTGACAGAACACCTGCTGCCCGGCACTGCAATGACAGCTACTTAAACCAGCACGTGGAATACACACACAACAGAAAGCAACACACACGCACACACCACATGAATAACGGGAACAGAACAATGTTACAAAGGCCCGTGAGGCATGAGGCGCCGGTATTCTGATAAATAAAGGTCAGTAGATATGAAAGTATCAACATATGTTAGCAGACAACCCTGATACTTACTGCCAGAGTAGTGCCAAAAGGGTACCTGGTTGTCCTTCTGTGCCAGGTAAGGCCCCTTAAAGCTGAACTTATATTCGAATCGTTTGTGGGGTTTTTGACAGCGGCCCACGGATATTAGAGACAAGAGAAGAGTGAGGCTCCACCATAGCTCCATCTCCTCCCGGCTTCGAGCAAACACTGAGCCACAATAGTACACGTCACGACCTCAACTCAAAACAAAACCTATACTCTCTCTAAACTGTTCCACATAATATACTTTTATCATTAATATTCATTGTTACTGCCTCTACAATATAATAACATAAGTTTTTGTGCAATATAAAGGCTGAGTTTCTTTTTAATTTCATAAAGCATATTTCGGTGAAGTTTGACAATGGGCATTATTGACTAATGTATAAATAGTGATTTGCTATAGGAATGATGTATGGTATCTTAAATTAATTAATTTGAATTTTACAGTATATTATCTCTGAGTAAACTTATTTACATTTATTGGAATTGCAATGTGCATGGATAATGAACATCTTGGCAATGTGGAGGTAGCTTGCCACCGGAAAAGTGACACGTACAGTTAGCAAGGCAAGGCAACGGGGCATCAGCAGGTAATGCGACCCATACGAAATACACTTCAAAGAATTAACACACAATTGACAAAAAGAGTATGTGCAACATGTCACGATGAGGAAGAACAACCTTACATACAATAAGAGGCATCGAATACTGTTGCTAGAACTATTTCTGGATAATGAACAAGGAGGGCAGCCAGACAATAAACGCGCAAAAGAGAAATAATGGGAAGACGCATATATTTATTCGAAAGAACAATACGTGATAGATTGTGTATACTTGTATGTGACTATAACAAATTTTAAATTATTAAAACCAAGGAAATAAAATGAAATATAAATAAATGCTAGTTAAGCTTCTTCTAGTTATGCCGATTAGTGACTGATGGAGATAGAGCCCATACCTGCCGCAAATGGTCTCATTAATCATGTAGCATCACACTAACACTGACACCACATGATGGTAAGGTCCTCATTCACTCCTGCTCCAAGGAGTAAAAATGTTGTAAAGCTAGATCTAAATACTATCCCATTCTACACAAGCAAACAAACAAAAACGATATGCGAGTACTATTTGCCAGGCTGAGATCAACACACACACACACACACACACACACTAAGATAAATAAATAAAACAAAATAAAAGAAACAAATAAATAAATAAAGTAAAATAAAAAAGTATAAACAAATATTTTAAAACAATGAAATGAAAACTAAAAAATCTCGAGGACGTGTTGTGTAATGTATTGGGTTAGGTAGAATAAACACATGATTTGCAAGAGATCATTTTCCTTTCTCTGGGCCAAAGTTACAGCACGGTGAATTCTTTGCTGCAGGAGACTGCGACATGACAACTGATATGTAAACAAAAGATTGGCCACTTCATATTTTTTCAGTGAGATTATGCAAGGTCATGTCTCTTTCCTCTGTGTCTGAGAAGGAGGTAGAGTCGGTTTTCAATCATAATCGCACAAGAATATTTTGGTAGGGGTAGTTCTTGCTTGTAAAAGAGATGTGGCAGGATAGACAGATATATAGATAGATACAAGATTGTTAATGAAGAATTGAAGGGACTGGGTAAACTGAACAAAGCTGATGGCATGTCCTTGTATAAATACTCGCTAAATTTACGTGGTATTGGGCAGCATTTTTGTCACGGGTTGCTGTTCTGCGGCAAATATTGAAGTATATGTCTTTATAAAGTGTATGTGTGTGCGTGTGCGTGTGTGTGTATGTGTGTGACCATGAGAGACGTGAGCAAAGTCGGAGGACCACAAGATAGGTGTGGGATTATCAGAGAAGGGGTAAGGGAGCGTGGAAGTGAGCCGCGGGATGGTCTTCGATAAACACTTAATTTTACGAGGCGCCTATACTCCCGTCGCTTCGGCCTGGAAAATGCGAGAGTCTCCGGGGGCTGCAAAACCCTGCACTGATAGAAGACATCGATTATGGTGAATGATATACATGGCAGGGTTAGGAAAAAAAAAGAAGTTGCATATTCGCATAACATAATTGGGGATTCTGTGAGTGAGAGAAAACTTTGGTGCGCCTAAAGGTGGTGTAAGAGAAAACGAGTAAGCTTGCAATGTTTTCAGGGGTGGCTTCGTGTAGCATGAACCACTCTTTTTAGAATCCGGATTGCAGATATTTTACCGTTGGATGTGAGGACGTATGGCGATGAGAAAGAAAACTCATACAAGTGACATACACAACGGGGGATGATAACCACTTACAAGATACCATAAGAAAATAAAAGCCATTTCAAAATCACAATTATTATCAAATCGTAATGTAGAGCTATACATACAAAACACTGATGAGGTACTGTTATGATAATGAAGGATTTATTTGCATACAGCTCCCCTCGTCTTCGTCCTCGTCCTCCCCCACCGCCTCAATTTCGACTCATTCACACACTGGTGCTTACTCTGAATATCGAAAATATTACCAAACAACAGCAACAACAACAACAACAACAACAACAACAACAACAACTATAAAAACAACACTACCACCAATATCACCACCACCAACAACAACAACAATTACTGTACTACTATACTACTGCTTCTTCTCCTCCTCCTCCTGCCCCCTCCTCCTCCTCCTCCTCCTCCTCCTCCTCCTCCTCCTCCTACTACTACTACTACTACTACTACTACTACTGTTACTACTACTACGACAAATTCATGAGGTCCGTACAGTTTGTCTTTGCATAATTCTGGTCTTTCCTCTTGTCTGAGAATTTTTTAATTTTAACTCGTGTCCATGATTTTCAAGCTAACATCACCACCACCACCACCACCACCATCGCCACCACCACCACCAACAACAACAAAAACGAAAACATGAAAACAACTACAACAGTAACAACAAAAATACTTAACGGAAGCGAAAAACAATTTACTTGTAATAATTCATTCTTGCACATTTTTCCTCTAAAAAAAAAAAAAAAACGAGAACAAGTTTTTGAATTATAAAGATCTCATCAATTTAAAACAGCGAGGGAAAGAGGAAGAGGAAGAAAGCTCTTATATCGCCCCCTTAATTAAGTAAAATTTTGTAGCTTCCTGCCGCGCCATTAGTGGTTAATGGGATAAATAAATAAGAATTGATAATATTTAACTAAATAAGGAACATATCCCTATAATCAGATAAAAAATTTTGTGATTGAAATTTTGTCACATTTATTTATTTTTTTTTGAAATAAAAAAAAATTTGGGATCAAACATTTTTCTCTAAAATTACAGAACGTTGGATCATGAAAAATAGAAGAAGAATATTGATATAAAAGTGTATATTAATCGACAGAGTGTGTCTTTATAGTGTCGTAATTTCTTTTAAAAATGAAATATGGTTATTATCTATTACGTACTCAGTGTCACATTTTCGAATCCATTTTTTCCCTTCCACTGATGTTTATGGCAGAAATCCAAACGGGCCTAACCGTGTCGGCTCAGGCGTCACCACTGAGCCACAAGTACCCAGCATTAAGCACCAAGCGGCTCTGGAATGGAGAAGGCGGCGGAGTAACACATCGTTCTCCGCGGAATATTCTGAGCATTGCTGGAAAAAAGTTATCAAGAATTATTTTCATCTCGTGTTATTCCATATCTCTTGGAAAGCTTTAAATGTCACGAGATTTCACTTCCTTGACGTTAACACTGACTGATGTGCAGTTCGGCCCGGCGCGGCGGACGTCTGCTGGAGGAGAAAGATGTGGAGAGAAAACACAAGGAAAGTCAACGGCAAGTATTTGAAATATCAAAACTGTTTACAACAACACCGCCTCTCCTTTAAACACGAGGCATTGGTTGTGATCCCAAATGCAGAAACTTAAAAAAATATGATTTATTTCGAGACACAAATCCTTTCATCTTTCTGAAGCGCACGTCGTCCGGGCCTATGCCGCTGGCATTCTAAACAGCTGCTTGCATTCGCTGCCGGCCAACGCAGGCGTGGTGAGGACAGCGTTAGACACCCATCTGCATTGCCTCTGCCTGTCAACGCAATGCTGCCCCCCGGCGAGGCAAGGGTGGCACCAGACGCGCAGCACCTCCAGGGTGGTGCAGGAAGGCCACGCTCTTACAGGATTGGATGCCTTTGTTAGGGGACGCGGCCACGCCATGCGCTTTGTGATTGTTTTTACTGTCAAGACTGCCCTGTCCCGTGGCTCCTTTGTGCGGAGCGCCACCACATTCACCACCCACCCCATGAAGAAAGGTCTTTTACGAAGGATACAATCTATATTTAATGAGTTACGTCATAACAATTCCACTTTTTTGAGAGA